>NC_065919.1:19850112-19947228 GCF_024586455.1 Bactrocera neohumeralis
ATGTCATATTTTAGATCAAACTTTTGACTCCGTTCCAGCCACATTTACTAACTTTGAGTGTGGGTATTAATTAATTTTAGAAAACAAGTCGATGAGCAAGGAAGTTGAGGACTTTTAAGGCAAATCAAGAATTTATTTCTTAAAGAGGCGGCTTCTTTTTTGAAGTGCCGGATACTATTGATAGGATTCATAACTTTAAAATTGTTGGTCGAGAGTGTCACCTGGTGTTTTATTGTCAAGTTTTTATTGGAGTCTTATTTTTTACCTCATGTATCCACGTTGAGTCACACCTCAAAGTTCAGTGAACTTTTTTAACCAATATGTCATATATATAGTATATATATATTTACATTAAAACTACTGGTATTTCAGATCTTCGTGAAGGTTACTCGCAGGTTTGTCAGGTCTCAACCTCAGTTGAGGTCTCTGCATCATATCTCTAAGGGAAAGTAAGCCTAAGGTGTTTAAGCCTTCCCATTTTCGTTCGAGGGGCTTGTCTGTTTGGGTGTGACATTAATTATACATTTATTTTTATTTCATCTTCGATTTGTAACATTAAAACCGCGAGTCTTCTAAAATAATATATTATTATACTCACTTAACATGTTACTACAGAGTATAATAATTTTGTTCACTTAAAGATGGTTTGTAACGCCTGAAACTAATAGAGATAGATATCAAGATTAAGATGACGAGACGAATTAAAATCTTGATGATTTTCTGTCTGATCGTCCGTTCATAATCCATCTGTCCATTTCTCCGTGCAAGAGCTAACTTTAGTAAAAATTAAAATAACTCGCTGAAACTTGGCTCTGAATTAACTTGCTGAGATCCTGATACCGGATGCATATGAAACAATTAAATTGAAGTTCTTTTGGAAAAAAACTTTTTATGTGACAGCAAAATTTCCAAGTCTACTCTGATAGTAGTAAGTTCAAGATGACTAGGTTCCTTATCTCTAGCATCGAGCTATATTATGTTTAGGCTGGTTTGTATGCCTGGCCACAGCGGTATTGCAGGAAACAGTAAGGTTGATGAGCTTGCTACTAGGACAAGTACAACTTCAGTCTCAATATCTGCGGAATGAGAACGGACGAGAGCTCCATTGGCCTCTAGCGGTTCACTACTGGACTGTTGGGTCTCAGCTATTCCAACAATGATCGCTAGTCAGCTACCAGCAGTTGTAGGTCCTTCTGGCTCAGGGTAAATAGTTAGAGGTTTAGGGAACTCTTCGCTCGCAGCTAGGCCACCTTTCAATGGTTGTAAGAGTTTTAACTGGTCACTATCTTATCAGTTGCCAGCTGTATGCAAAAAATATAAAAAAGAATTGTCTCTACACTATCTCCTCGAATGTTCCGCCTTTACCAGTTCAAGACAAAAACATCTCGGATCTTTCTTTCGAGACATCCAGGTGATATAGCAAATAAAGACATAAACACTTAAGCTGATTTGTGTTAGGTGCAGAGCATTTTTACGGGTAGCTGAGATCCAATTACACGACTTACCGATCTAAATGAGGTTAGATCTTCGAAATAACAGCCCTTTAAGCGGGTGTTGTAAGAATTGGACAGGAACCCCGACATATCTAAAATATGTCTAGCGTGCAATGAGTCCCCGCATGACTCTGGTCACCTTTTTGCATGCCCTGCTAACCCTAATCATCTGTCCGATCCCGTCTAAACAGCCTACCGTTGGATAACGTCGACAACAACTTATGTAATCGGGGATTATGTACCCATTCCAACAACAACATCCAACTACAGGCGTTTTTTTTCGTTTGGCTTCTTAGAGGACGTAAGGGTCTAAATGAGATCCCTCGCCATGCTGAGGAATCAGTCAACTTACCGAACCTATTGTTCAGGTCAACTATCTACTATCTCCAATCAAATTGTTAGGATCGAACTACTTCGGTGAAACTGAAGTTAACCTTTTTCTGGTTACATACTATGTCCTAGGTCATAACAGCTTTGCGCCATCTGAACTTAGCCTTTACTTACATCAATTTTGAAGCATTCTACTTCGTGTGATTTACCTCAGAAACCATAAAAGAATGTATTTTATATTTAAAATATGTTAATTGCGCTTAATTGTTTTACGGTAAATATGCCGTTATTCTCATTATCCACTAAACTAAACAATTTGCAACAACGCAAATTAATGAATCACTTGTTGTTCTTAAAAATAATTATATTTATAAGCGTATGTATGTATGTATGTTCAGCATTTCACACCGATTTCGATCAGCTTATGTAATGCAGGAATGTACAACAACAAAACCGCAAAAATTTTAAATTTAATGCATTCAAACAAAATATTGTGCTTTTTCAGCCTTTTTAAGTTACTATTCTTGCGCCGGGAAGCACCCACCGAACAACTGCTGTCAATATTCCAGGCATTGTTGCTCTTTGTGACATTTGTTGTAGTTGTTTGCACACTTCTGCATTCAGCGCTATTGGAGCGCCCTGTTTTACTCCGTTTAAGGTGAAGGCTGCAGCGCTCGGTTTTTACAGATGCCCGGGCAGTAAGGTACGTATGAGTGTATGTATACCCTGAACACGGTATATTAAGTTTGCCTCAAAGTTTGTAACAGCCATAAGGAAACGTCGAAGACCCTTAAAAGTGTATTTCAGAATTAGCAGCGTGATGAGCTGAGTCGACTTAGTCATGTCCGCCTATTTGTATAGACGCATAGATAGATAGATAGATAAATTAATGAGGATTGCACCGCAACCTAGGGTCTATTGTGCCCTCTCCTGACTCACAGCGTCTCAGCTAGCCCCAGCAAATTGATGAATTCCAATATACTGCTAGATGCTATTGAGGCGATGTGATCCCTATTTAGAAACATGGATCCAAGGGCCTTGGTCCTGCGTCTACAGATTGCTGTGCAGTCCATTAGCAGGTGTTCTGGAGTTTC
This sequence comes from Bactrocera neohumeralis, assembly GCF_024586455.1. Lineage (NCBI taxonomy): Eukaryota > Metazoa > Arthropoda > Insecta > Diptera > Tephritidae > Bactrocera > Bactrocera neohumeralis. Next base: position 19,853,030 of record NC_065919.1, read on the forward strand.
GGGTTCCAAATCGCAGAACCGGCAATTTGCACAAGAAGCTAGGCCCATGTTGAATAAGTGCTTCTTGAGTTTGCAATGGCCGGTGTAGAAGGCGATCAGTAGCCTGTCTTTATCTCTTGGGAGATTGATTATGATTTTAAACCTTTTGAGGTTATAACCATTCATCAGCAACTTTGCGTGCCGCAAGCCTGGAAGGTGTTGCCAATGTATCTCCCTACCCACTGCTTTATCACTGCGGAACTGTTCCTTTAAGGTGTGGGGACCCACCGCTATGAAAGGTTCCGGTCCTACCATGCTGGTGGATGCTGCAGAGCGGGCAAGCTCATTACCGGTATAGACGCATACTGAGGGGCTAGTAATTTTTGAGATATCGATCTGAAACTTTACACGTATCTTTCATTTTCTTTTCTCCAAGAAGCTGCTGCTCAGGAACCTGCCCAGTCGGAATCACTGATACGGAACAGAGTGGACTTCCCACGACAGTCGGGTCTAAGTAACCGGAGCGGAGCTGGATTTTTATCCAGCCAAGGACTGTCAACTGGGCACCATTCCTCGAAATTACTTCAATTACAAAAACTTATATATAGTTTTATATATATATAAATGAACAGGATGACGAGACGAGTTGAAATCCGGATGTCTGTCTGTCTGTTCGTCCGTCTGTCCGTCTATCTGTGCATTGAGTAAAAATCGATATATCTTATTGATACACGTGTTCCTTTAAGAGATCGTGCTTTTTTTGTAACAGTATACATAAAATGGATAAAATCGATCTAAAACTTGATTTAGCCGCCATAGCCCCGTCCATTGTCTTTCGGAAGTACATAAAGTGTTTTCGGCCAGTTTTACGATGACTGAAAATATTGGAAAAGGGCCTCGGTGATAATTCCATGTCGCGCGCAGGTGATTTTTATTGGAGTAAATAATTCCAAAGAGTTGAGAACGCAACGACGACGGACCACGTAGAAGACGGCCATCAACATCAGCTGATGATCGACATAGCAATAAAGTAAATAAATTGGTGCTTGAGAATGAACGATTAACAGTCAGAGATCTTTCTGGCATCGCTGAAATATCAGCAGGATCTGTGAAAGCCATTTTGGAAGACCATTTGGGCCTAAGACGAGTGACGGCTTCCAAAATTACTAAATTTTTTAAAAAACCAGCGTCGCGTTAACGTCTGTGAAACAATGTTTTCCGCCTACCAGGATGTCATGAAACGTATTATTACCGGCGATGAGTCTTGCTTCTATGCTTACGACCCGGAAATAGAAGATCAATCGGCCGAATACCTTAGCAAAGGTGCGCCGAAGCCGAAAAAAAAACACGTTAAAGCAGGTCAAAAATAAAGATTATGTTGACAGTTTTCTTCGATCATCAAGGTATGGTGCACTCCGAAATCCTTCCGACTGGCCAAACTGTCAACAAGGAATACTATTTGAGTGTTCTGGCTCATTTGCACGAAGCTGTTAGTAAAGAGAGACCGAAATTATGGCCCGACAACTCTTGGCTTTTGCACCACGATAATGCGCCGTCGCATACTGTATTGATTCTTCGTGAGTTTTTCGCCAAATTTTCAACAAATATCATGCCGCAACCACCGTATTCGTCAAATTTAGCTCCGTGTGACTCCAGACTTTTCAGCAAACTCAAACGACCGCTCCGGGAAAATTCTTTTGAGTCAATTGAGGACATTAAAAATGAATCGCTACGCGCATTGAAGGCTTTCCGGCAATTGATTTTAACAACTGTTTCGAGGATTGGAAGACACCTTGACATAGTATGTACATATGTGTATGGGGGATGGGGGTATAACTTTGAGGGGACGACATAGATTTTGAAAATAATCAAGAATTTTCAAATTATGAACAAAGTCTTACTATTTCTTGCTCATAGTGGACAAGATTTCTTAAAAATTATGCTGCAAGTGGCAAAGTATAAAATATTCGGTTACACCCGAACTTTCTCCTTCCTTACATGTGTCTTGATTTTACTTTTATCTCGTCGCGCTTTAATTAATTTATTGACTCGCCACAGTTGAATGAAAGCAACCACACACTGTTTGCCTCATTGATTTGTTGTCGAATTAATTTCGGATTGCTGCTCCCACTCTGAGATTACGCACATAGCTCTCCCAGCCTTCGGCAGCATCTTCTGCAGCGTCTGCTTGCACAATTGACTGCTTTGCACATTGTTGTTGTGTTCATTGGAATCAACACGATTAAGTATCGGCAATTAAATTTCATGGATTTTAAACACAATTACGCATTTGCTCAAAAAAGTACGCGCTTTTGACGAAAATAAGTAGAATTTCAAGAAAGTTCAACGCAACTTAAAGTCATTAGTTGGTGACTGTCACTTGGGCGTTGTTGTCTTCACGGTGTGCGCAACGTTGGCGCTGGTCCGCCGGCCGGCAAGTTGTTTGGCCTTTTTATTTGCACTAAAATCTTTTAAGTCTTCGGAAAGTTTTGCTCTTTATTGTTGGCAAAATATAACGGACCATAAATAACTTCAAGCAATAAAGCTGTCATTTGTCATATTTGACAATTGAATGGAAAATTATAGGTGATTCAATGATTTGGGCATTGAGGTGCGCCGAATGTTGCATTTGTATAAATAAGACATATATGTATGTATGTATGTATATACAAATTAATATACGTACATACAAACATAGTATATTTATGAGCTACTCCCTGGCAGGTCTCATATGGCGATTAGCGTAACCTCCTTAGGGCTCGACAAATAACCAAATAGTCACGCAGTTTTTGTTGCTTTTGAGTTAATAGTTGAGAGGTAGGGCTTTTTGGCCTCCTTGGCGCTTTTTATAGGCTTTAGTATTGCCTTACAATTTCCATCACTATAGAAAAAAGAGCAGAGGCAGATTAGCTTAGTTTAAGAGGTCGTGCCTAACAGAGATCTCTCTTGGACAGCTAAGAACGCCGATCCGTTTTGGTACTTAAAAGCTCCTATATATTGGACCTAAGACCATTGCAAATCGAGAAAATGTTTTAGGCCTCCCACAAATTTATTGAGTCGGCTAATGTTTTGGGTTTGCCGAAGGTAAGCCTTCCGAGATTTTTCAGCCTCTGTCGTGCAAAGGCTGGACAATGGAGGAGAAACTGCGTAGATCTTCTAAGCGTTTCGTGAAGTCTACTTTGTCCCGAACACAACTTTTGAGTGGCACAAATCATGCATGTAGCTCCTGAAGTCATCGAAAACTTGTCTCAGGCGAGTCGTCTATCTATCAGAGGTGAAAGACGATATCATCAAAAAGTTACGGAAACAGTGCTTGAAATTCGACGTTTGGCATCAAAGAGACATCAGAGTATCTCAACAACTCTTGTGAATCGATTTAACATATTTCAGTTAATTGCTTTGTTTAATTTTAAAACCGTTAAAACTCGCTTAATACACTGAGGAGATTACCGAGACTTCTAAGTTAACAATCGTTCCGAAGGACAAAGAAGTAAAAAGAGAAAAGTACGAGATTTGTTCAAAAAGTCATGAATATACATATATTTTGTTCCCTTGAAAGTAATCACCCCAGATATATCGCGCTTCTGCCAGCGTTTTTTCCAATCCTCAAAGCACTTAAAATATCATTTTTTTCTGATCTTCTTTAGCTCCTCCTTCAATGCAGTTTTTATCTCCTCAATCGTCGTTTCTTTCAGTTTTGGAAATATCAATGCGATGCTTTTTGGTGGAAGTCAGCAATTGTGACACAAAAATCGAAGACGAACCGAAACGAGTCCAAGCAAAACAGCCAACCTTGTCATCATTAGTATGGGATATGTATGAGTTTGGGTAGAATACAATCAGGAAAGGTTCAGACAGGTTATATTCTCCACAGAGACGAGCTAAAATGGTTGCAACAATCGGTCACTGCAGACGGTGCTATAATATACCAAAAATGGAAATTTGGTGGACGAAAAACGATCTATTCTATGACCCCGACAGCTAAGCGTTTACTTTTTGAGTGCCAAGCAATTGCAATGGGAAGAAGCAAAGTTATAGAAACGTCTATTAGTCCAAGCGCGTTGTTAGGTTGCTTTAATGCTCTTGGATTAAAGGAGACGATGAGAGTGATAGAATCGTACAGACTTACTGATCTTAACAATCTTCGAAATGACAGTCCTTGACCGAAATAAATTCCGGGAACGTAGAACCGGCCGTTGTGGGAATTAGACTTTGTCCTGAATACTATAGCATGCTAAACTCCTACTTATCTGGAATAGACCCTGACATATCAAATATATGCACAGTGTGCAATAAATCCCCGCATGACACTAGCCACCTCTTTGCATGCCCTGTTAACCCTACTCATCTGTCACCCTTCTTCCTTTGGCCCGACCACGTCGAAACGCCGTTTCCTGGGCCTCCCGTTAGATGACGTGGAGTACAACTTATCTAATCCTTGTCGTCTTAACGGGGATTAGGTGCCCGTTACACCAACAACAACAGCATAAAATCGTACAATAAAGCGAAACATAGCAGGCTTTGTATCGAAGACAGGAATATTGAAGCATAAGCCGGAAACAGAGCTTCCCCCAGAACGTCTTGAGAAAAAAACAATTTTTCCCCCACCGTTCTCTGATAAGATTTTTTTTTTGCGGCAATTTAAAGTGTAAACTGTTATTTTCTACTAAAAATTCCGCCATTTTGTTATTGGAAAACAATCTTAATGCAAAAAACATTGACTAAACGATAGGAGCGGTATTTTATATGTCAAAAATGTCTACAAAGTTTGAAATGAATCGGTCAAGTAGTTTTGAAATCGCAGTGAACTCGGACTTTGAAAAAGTTGGTTTGATAAAAAAAAAGAATCCTATATTGTCAAAAGGGTGCTCAATAATGTGCAAAAGGTCCGAATAAAACTACTCAATCCATATTTAAGAAATAAATTCGCAAAAAAAGTATTTTTTTTTACCTTGAAACACTAACCCCTCGCTTAATTTCCACGACAGTCGACTATATGATAAATAAAATTTGAATTGAGGGAAGTCATACTCATGACAGTCGGTTCTACGTAAGCGGGACACAAGGGTAAGTATTTTTATTTGGTCAAGAATTTCCACTTAGCAACATTCTACAACAACAACAAACATTAGCATATGGCGTTACAACCTACCGCTGCCTCTCTTTCTCCACTCTAATTCAATCAATGGATCGTTCTGTCTATAGAAAATCAATGAATTATTAAAAACAATTTAATTTATTTTGCACGCTTTGTTAATTAATTACATCATGCCCACAGATTCGTGCTGTTGTTGGGGGAAGATAAATTTTTTTCTAAATATGCATATGTATGAGTACTTATGTCGTTCACACACGAAGACTTTTGTTGCGGCAAGTCGTAAATTAACATAATAGACATTTGAGTACGAGAGCATGTTAGGGTTTTCAGTTTATGTTTTGAATTTCTAATTTTTTTGTTTTAAGTAGTCTTCTTTACTGGTGTAGACGTTTTTTCTTTTCGCTATTTAACGTCAATTCGAAATAGCATGTGCAGCCAGGTCCTTCTTCTTCTGATCTCTTTAATGGAGTGGAGGATTTCCTCTTCCTCTGATTCCATCCGGACAACATGACCTAGCCGGCGCATCCGCTGTCTCTTTAAGTCTAAAGCAGAAAAACGGTGCTTCGTTTTGCAAACAATATACATACATATATTTTAAATACTTAAAAAAATCGAAACAAAGTTTTAAAATGTTTAAACTATCACTTTAGATCTACGATTCACTAACTATATTAGTTAACATTTTTTTTAATAAATATCACAAAAAAATTATTCAGCTAAATTTGTGCGATTTTTTGTACGTCTATTGATAAAATACTCCACAGCCACAGAGATAAAGTAAATACCGCTAGCCACGATATAGTAAAATGCGTACACAGTATACTGGCCACGCGTGTCCAAAGATATGCCAGAGTTTGAAACAACAATTATTGTTAATAGCGTTTGAAATGCAAGCGCAATAAAAGTGTTTACACCGAACACCAAGCCAAAACTTTCCTCTTCGAGATAACGTGCCACTTCAGCGCTGTATATGAAAAAAAGTCAACAAATGAATAATCATGCATATTCTTACATTATTAAAAAGCATGTGTAATATATTCATTATATACATAAGTATGCTTATGGATATTAGTAACTTACCTCGCTACAGTTATGCTAAAGGCATAAAGCGCTCCATACAGTATATAGGCAGCGTAAGAGACGTAAATGTTCGACGTCCAGCAGCAAAGTAAAACTGCGCCACCCTCCATAGCGGCAAAAGTGGACAAAACCAATAAACTTTGTAGTGGCTTCAATCGTCCAGCATGTATGTAACCAGCTGCCAAAGCCATTAGCGCCGCTAATAATGTTAATATGGCATCCACTGCACCATTCCAAGCAATCTCTTTATTCGGCTCAATTTCAATCCATAATACTTGTATATATGTAAGGATTTGCAAATAACCACACAAACTGACCGCATACCAAATACTCCATTGTACCACCTTCAAATTGCTGTAGGCATTATAGAAATGTGACCAGAGCAACTTAAAAGGTGCCAACGGTATTATATTTTCTCTATTCTGACTGCTAATTGATTTAGCATCTTGCAATTCCGTAGATGATGAGTTAACACCTGCCGTTGGTTCTATACTATCAAAATAATTCTTCCGATGGAAATATAAACTTCTATCCACATTTGGTAAAACGAAGGCCCACAAGGTCCCAAAGATTTGTGCTATAAAAAGGCACACATTTAAGGTATAAGCTTCGTTTTATCGTGTTATAATTGCATACTCACTGCTTAATGTTATGTAATTTAACGATTTGTAATCCATAAGCTTCAAATTGACGAACAGCTGTGCCGAAAAGCCTGCCACTAGTTTACCCAGAAACATGGCCGCACGTGTATGAGCACTGACCTTAGGATAGTATTCCTTATCCACTTTAGCGTAGATGTATGTGTAATATGCCACTTCGGAGGCCATGTAAAGACCGTACAAAAATTCAATTATTTGCAAAGCAGTTAGTGAAGTGGTCCAGATCAACATAGCTGACACTATTGTACCGCAAGCACCCATCATAATAATCAAGGGTTTGTACCTAAGTATATGAAAAAGTAAAAAACAAAAAAAATTACAATATGTTTTTAATATTGCATGTATCATGTGTAAGTGACGTGAATGAAATGTAATTAACATACATATAATAAAAAGCAACTACATGTACATATGTACTAGTATATAGAAGTAGATGTATGCAGCTATGTAAGTACAATACAAAATATATGAATAAAAATTTGTAGCTATAAATCTATATACATATGTATATATGTATATAGTTTAGCAATTTATTGAGTAAATAGTCATAAAATTTAGTTTTTTTTTCCTAAAGAGATAAAGAGATTTGTCGTTTTGTTTTTATTCACCTCACAAGTTAAATTACTGCCAATGAAACATTTTATGAGTCTTGTTAGGCAGTAGATAACTTTGTTCGTTGCTATTTACATACAAGCACATACATACATACATATGCACATGGTCTCTAATCAAACATTAAATATTGAACAAATTGCATAAATTTTAAACGAAATTAAATTGCGAGAAAATTATTTTGTGTGCGTTTATCATCAAAATAATGAAAAATAAGGTTACTCCTTCCATATAAGAACTGAATTTTGATCGGTCAGTTTGTAAGGTGGATATATGCTATAGTGCTTCTCCTTTGAGGGAAAGCAGCTGCTTTGTTGGAAAGGCCGTGTGTAAAATTTCAGTTCAAAATCAAAAACTGAGGGATTAGTTAACATAACTCCCACAGACGGGCATGGCAAAATCGACTCAGCTCGTAATGCTGAGTGATGCATATATTTCATAGTCGCACACGGTTTTTTCTGAGTGTCACAAACTTCGTATATTAATAAGGTTCAAATTATAAAAAGAAAAAACGCGGCAAAATAGAATAAAAAAAACGAAATGTCATACAAAACCGAATGTATGCGGCGTTACATTGTTAACGTTGCATAATTTTTGTTATTTTACTATGAAGTATATACATAGCACTCTTATTAAAAACTCAATTACCAAATGATTAAACAGCAATTCATACCGACAAGTGCATTTCTTTCGAAATTTTAATTAAACACTTTTCAGTTTTCCCACATACATATGTACATTTTTAACTTACCTCAGAAAATCAGTGACTATAAACATTAGCACAAGTGTAGCCAGATAAGAATACGTCGCCACCGGGTACACTTTACGGCTGAGCTAGATATAGGATTGAGAAAAAAGATATATGAACGATAATTTACACGTTACGTTGTGTAAATACCTCATCCTGTGTTATATTTGGTCTGCTGCTCAGCAAATATTCCGTTACGTATGATTCTGAAGGACGAATTTCGTGTACGAAGCCGCAAATGCATAATAAGCATGATATTCTGAACCATTCTTTCATAATTACTTGTGGTGGATATGTGACAATCAGAAGATTGTCGGCATTCACTTCTTAAAATACGCGTAAAAATTGTGTGACGAGCGACAGCGTGCACCGGTTGATTCTTTGAGCCAAAGTGAATGCAGCCGTTTGACGACCATTTACGTCAAGAGTTGAATGTGAAATGTCACATTGCCCGTTTTGTAATTTATCAACTAAAGGCGACAATCATTTTAACCATACATTTGAAGAGATTCACATACATATATTAAGTACTTGTCACTTGATAACTTCTCAAGCTGGCTTGGTTATAGTTGGCCAACTGTCTGATACACTAAAATATAGTCCCCAGCCTCGTTCAGTTTTTGCAATAAATTTTGTAGGTGAAATTGTTTATAGAATGAATAAGGTAATATTTTAACTTAATCTATACGCTGTTAGATTATAGTGAACTTTTCTTCGATGAAATGAATTAGATAACCGGTGCGACGGTCGCGGTGTTTCTCCATTGTGCCTCTACAATGGCAACTAGCTTTAGGTAAAGTAAAGAGTCATATTCTCTTAATGCGTGGTTATAGTGGATATGGGCAGATAGAGATTCTCCGGTTCCGCAAAATATACTGCAGCAAAGTTATAATTTTTTAGGCATTTATATTTAAGGTTCATAAACTTAAGTACATTATTTTTCTCTTTAGTTGTTACACTTTAAACTTTTCTAAAATTAAAACTTTTTTCTATATTTAAAATATTTATATCTATTTAACATACGATTTTATATAACTATATGCAGTTATTTAACTATTTGTTCAATACAATTTATTCACACAATAACAAAACGTCTGCAACGTAAGAAATCCTTAGTGTTACCATATCTTCATATTTTACAAACGAACCAATGGAAATAAAGAAGCAATAATGCATCCAAATACCGGAAACAAATACCCAAATTATTACTTTTCCACTAAGGACTTCTTTCCAAGGATGTCATGTGGCGAGACTCCAGCATTTTCCTTCATTTTTCTCTTAAACTGGAAGTAACTGACAAATTCAGTGCGGAATTTTTCAGAAGGACTCAGATATTATTGAATTCCGTTCAACTAAAGTTTTTTATGTATTCTAAAAATTCCAACTAATTGTATTTAAACAGCTTCTCAAAACAAACGAGTTAAAAAAGGGAACTTTACCAAACGAAGAAGTCTTGGTTAAGTTAACCAGAACTAATTGACATATGGCTACTAACCATACCTTTAGGAAAACGTATTCATACGCAATATTGATGAATGGTTTATAGTATCTGTTGTTTATAGACCTTCCTTAAATTTTGTTTTCTTCAAGAACATTAATTTCTTCGGTCTCCTTGCGATGTTTTGTTGCAATAAAGAAAGAAAATTAAGCAAAAGCATATTTTAAAATCCTTCTTTAAAAAGATAGTAAAAACTCACGCGGATAAATACTGGAGAACAGTCATTCGTAAAATATCAAATTTCAAAAAACTAAATATATATCTGAACTCAGATATTTTTGAATATTTGTCTGAGTCTACGGATATTTTTACTGCTTAGAAAAAGCAACCCTGAGTTTTGTATTCAGCACATATTCAGCAAGATCACAGCTGAGAAAAGTAAACCGCAGTGCTGCTTCTTTATAAAAAAAGGAACGGCCAATTAGGTATTTCCCTATGTAAACGTTTTTCGAGGCCATATTCGATTTTTTTATAACAGCGTTCCAAAAGCAAAAAATAAAATTAAAAAAAAATAATAATAATAAGATAAGATTTAAAAGCAGACAATTAAGTTAAACAAATTATCCACTTAATAATTTACTTAATTTTGAAGAAGGGATTTGGGGAAGAACTCGAAACTTGCAACACTGTTTTGTTATTGTTTATGTTTTTAGATTAATTGCTGCACGTCGCACGTTGTTTTTTATATCTTGCATTAAGGTTTAATTAAAATCATTGTAAAAAATACATAAAATAAAATGGAGAATCAAGAAACAGTATCATATGCAGCCATGCTCAAAGACATAGTAAATTTTATGAATCCTATGGAGAGAGAGGACCTGATATCAATATCGCTTACACATGTGCTCTGTATGTTTACGGAACAGTAAAAATATTTTTATTACTTTTAAATTTAAACTCATTTTCTCTATAGCATTGAGTGGTTCTGTTGAAGGTAAAAAGGCAATCTTGCAACATGATGAAGTACTGGTGGCGGTCTTTAATCTCGTTGACCACAAATTTAATGAAATAGCCAAATATGCTGCATTAACGCTCATTAACCTAACTGCAGAAGAAGAAGACGCCATAAAGGTGTTTGAAATTGCAAAATCACTAAATCCGGTATGAAAGTAAAGAAATTTAATTATTTAAAAAATATATGCTAGTCTAATTTAAAACATTCTGAACAGGCTTTCCCTTTGATAGCAACTGCAATTAAGGAAGTAGTCGATGAGAATTCAAAGACAGCTGATCCCTGGACAATGGTGCTAAGCAATTTAACACGTAGTGAGAAACTAGTTGAAGACATCATTGTTGAATTGGAAAAGGACAGCACAACGGTACCTAAATTACTTGAAGCTTTTACAAAACTGGATTATAACAAACAAAATATGAAACTGCATTATTTGGGTAAGCGTGGACAAAATGTCAATACATAAATGCAAATTACGAAATAAATTATATTTATAGCTGCTATATTTTGTAATTTGACACAAACTGCTAGAGGTCGTGAAATTGCTTGTGAAGACAAATATAATTTCCTCGAGAAGATATTACCGTTTGCTTCGTATGAAGAAAATATTGTTCGTCGTGGTGGCACAATAGGTATTTTAAAAAATATTTGCTTCGATCCGGTCTACCATAATATTATTTTAAACGAAAAGGACGACATACTGCATGCGATATTATATCCACTGTGCGGACCTGAAGAGTTCACCGATGAAGAAAATGATAAACTACCTCTGGAACTACAAGTGGGTGAAATCCATATTGCTCATTTAATAAGAATAATAAATAAAAATATTTCTATTTTACACTTGTAGTATTTACCTGAAACGAAATCACGTGAGGAAGATCCTGATTTGCGCAAAATGCTTTTAGAGTCACTGCTACAGCTATGTGCAACGAAGCGTTATCGAGAAGTTTTGCGTTCTAAAGGCGTCTACGAAATATTGCGCGAATACCACAAATGGGAAGCGAAGTTCGGCAAAGATGCCGAGTGTCTATTGGCATGTGAAAACGTCGTTGATATTCTAATCAAGTAATTTTTGTACAGCATAATTTTGTAAAATTTGTAATAAAAATATCTCTTTTTTTTTACGTATGCAGGAAAGAGGAGGAAATCGGTTTAGATAACTATAAAGAAGTGCAAGTGCCCACTGATGTTGCGGAAAAATTTGTAAAAGAAGATAATGAATATATGGAGAATCTTTTATAATTTACATTAAATCAGAGTGAATATAAAATAATATTACATAACACTAAGGAATTTAAGCGTTATACATATAATTTTTCGTCGATAATAAAGAATAAGTACAAATAATAGGTTTTGGTGTTTACATGTCTCAAGTAAAGGCCTTGAACGAAAAGCAATTCTTGTATCGCTTTTATAAGCTTCGCCAGTGCATTTGTATGTTCGTAACTATTTTCAGTGGTATTAAAACACCAATAGATATATTTGAACTACTATGCAACCTGTACTACAAGGTTGGGTTAAGAAGTCGATCCTAACAGGGATCTCACCAGCGCTTTGAGCCTCACAAATTTGTTTTAATTAATTACAGTTTCGGCTATGTCTTCAGGTTTGCCGAAGGCAAGACAACGGAAATGTTTAGATTTAGTAGTGCCAAGGCTGGACAAAAGAGGACAAAGTCACCCTACTCTACTCCACCCAACTTTGAAAACTAGTGTCCGACAAGATTTAAAGCGTAACCGCCAGTATTAACTCCTACAATTGCGGCAAGATGAACTTTGCTCAGAACAAGTAGTTCAGTAGATCTCTTTCGTTTCTCGTAGTCGCACATAAATTGGTGATCGACCTGTGCGGGGTCCATTGGCTTAGTGCTAGATCGCAAGACGCCAATGGAATTCCAACCCAGCTAGATAATCGACTTCGCAGTTGCCAACGGTTCCGCTCTGACCAGACTAATGTAATGATGAAGAGCTATTTTTAGTGAGGACAGACACTCTTTGACTGGCATTGAGCGCACAGTTAGCGAGCTTCCCGAAAAAGGCAAGGAATTCGTGATAGTACGTCTAGCAGGCTCTTCTGTCGGAAAAACACTACAGCGGACCGGTAGCCTAAAGCTACGGATTTACGGAGAAAAAACCAATCAACTTCCAACCTTTTCTACTAACTTCGACCCATACGTGAAAATGCTCATAGCGCCTCTTCTCCAGCGATTTCTCTCCATCTACATAACCCTGGTCGTGAGCAGAGAAAAAGCCGCCACGAGTGGCCACTGTGCCAGAGTGATCCAAATATCCCGGGATGCAGTTGAAGAAGGAGAGAATATTAGCGCATCCTTGTTCGGACTCCTTTACGTACCCAGCTTCACTGAGCCAAAGTTCACACTTCGCAGCCACACACCTACAGGCAATGTCCACGAGTGCTGTATTTCAAATGGCACTAAGTGCTATTGTTGGTGTAGTCCTTTTCAAGCGCCTTCCACCAAACGAATATAGCGTGGCTTGAACAATCACTTCATCTCACATTTCCCCTATAGCTCCTCCAAAGCCATATTTTTAAGCAACCGATGCCTTCCTAGCTCCTCCATTAAAGCTTTCTATCACGAATAAGCTCAAAGTATTTCACCTAGTCAGCAAATTGAAGACGTGAACGCCCGAATCAGAAGAGAGGCACGTTTGGGATCTTACACCTTCTAGTAAATAAAACCATTTCAGTTTTACTTGAGTTGACGGCTAAACCGCTTCTATTCGCTCAGTTGGTTACCACATTGAAGTACCCTTCTGTTAGCTCTTACACGTTATATAGGAATTTTCATTTTACCATAAGAACAACGTCGTCAGCGTAGGCTATCACCCGACATATCATTTCTCGAGTTCGTTAACTACTAAGATCCAAATCAGTGAGGAAAGTACCTCACCTTTCGAGGTTACCTTATGGACCTTCCGGGATATCTTTGCAATGCCGGACTCCGCCGCGACCGTTCTGTCGCAAAGAAGAACTCAAGAACTCATATATAAGTATGAGATGCTTGAGGTCCGATACCACCTTAAACTTGTCGAGGGTTTTAACTACCACCTCCGGTCGCACATTGTTGAAAGCCCTCTCTATGTCGAGAAGGGTGTCTACAGCGAATTATTTATCCATAAGTGCTCTCTCCAGCCATGCACTACATCGGGTAAAGCAGTGTTGACCGACCTGCCTTCGATATAGGCATGTTGGGTCTTTAACAGCTTACTCTTCAGTATTCTGTTTCTAATATACAGATCCATGAATCTCTCTAACGTTGAAAAAGGAAACGAGGCTTGAAATCCGTAGCACTGACGAGAAAGCTCTTTCGGACTTCGGTATAAACCCAACCTTATCCAGTCTCTAGGTCCTCGGCATATGGCCTAACTTAACGCAGTTCCCGTGAATGGGGGCCAGCTGCTTGACACCTTAATTGTGCGCGAATACGCGTAAGGTGACATTCATCCAAAAGGTCAAAGAAAAATATACAGCCTTCTTGAAGCTCCCCCAGTTGCATCTCATCAACGAAATGGTTCAACGGAAAGTGAGCACCCAGAAGTGGTTACAACGACTCCTTGCTGATCGCGGTCCAACCAAAATCTGTTTTCTCAGATACCCCAGTGAAGTGCGATTTTCGCTAGAATGCGTCTAAGGCGTCAGGACTCGTGGCAGCCTTACACGCTTCCGCAGAGGGCTCTCCGACAGGCTCTCTTACAGCGCCCAATCGTCCTAGAGCCACTTCTACGAGTCCTTTTCTCGTGTATTATAAACTAAAAAGTAAAAAAATGAGTCGGTGTTACGAGTTTTCGAGAGAAAAGTTCTCCGAAAGATTTATGGACCTTGGCTCCAAAGAATGAAAAGGAAGGACGACTAGCGCGCTGTTTTAAGGTCAGCTATAACCGCGTAAGCAGTGTCGACGCTAATAAAGAAGAAGATGAGAACAGAAACCAACTTGATTCGGAAACTCAGTGAAAAAGTCGAAAATGTGTATAAGAATCAGAATTTAGGTTTTTATATTATATTATATTGGAACTCAACAGTATCAGTAAATTTTCTGTGGAACTATGCACCAGAGCTATTTGTTGATATTCTAATCATCTAAAAAAAAACTTAAAAATATTCTCTATCCAGCATACCCTGTGTCTATTAAGGTATGTGTCTCTGCTAAAGCTCTCCGGGTTAAAAGCTTCGCCCCAACCGGATGCACGGTGTTTGCGTATGAAAAACAACGGAAATTACAAAGGCGGTGGCAATGCGCAGGTATTGTTTACAACAATCAAACGCACACATATACGCACGCATAATGAAATATAATTGAAAAAGGGGAAAAAACAAATGAAAGGTAAATACTAAAAGGGTGTTACTTTTTTACTTTTCACTAAAAGAAATTAGTCCATTTGCGGTATTCGCAGCGAACGAAAGCTGAACCGTCGTTCTTGTGTGTCTCGCGGCCGGTGACGGGAGTGAGTGACAAGCCAAGAAAAGTTAAGCAGAAAATTTTTAAAGCACCTTATGTGTCATGTTATATGACAATTGAAGAAAATATGTGAAAAAATATAAAGAAATTCAATGGAAATTTAATTTGAGTGGAGAAAAGTTGAAGCAAAGCAACTAAAAATACAGTGGCAATGTGCGTAAATTGGCGTGAATAATTGTCTGCAGCAAAAAATTGTTGTGGTAGGTAGGTAGGTACGCTTAATATAAATAGCTGCTTAAACAGCGTCTGTTTTGTACCGTAAGTAAGTCGGCGGGTTGGCGAGGAGCATAGCTTTCACACGTGTGTGTCTGCGCTTTGACACATTGTGCTTGCTTTTATATACTTTTTTCCCTCTTTCTGTACATTTTTATACCTTGAACAGGGTATATTAAGTTTGTCACGAAGTTTATAACACCCAGAAAGAAGCGTCGGCGACCCTATAAAGTATATATATAAATGATCAGTATGTTGAGCTGAGTCGATTTAGCCATGTCCGTCTGTCTGCCTGTCCGTCTATATATATATACGAACTAGTCCCTCAGTTCTTAAGATATCGTTTTGAAATTTTGCAAACGTCATTTTCTCTTGAAGAAGCTGCTCATTTGTCGGAACTGCCGATATCGGACCACTATAACATATAGCTGCCATATAAACTGAACGATCGGAATCTAGTGCTGGTATGGAAAACTTTCGCATTCGACGTGGTATCTTCACGAAACTTGGTGTGAGTTATTGTTCATAGAAATAATGTAATATCGGAAGAAATTGTTCAGATTGGCTCACTATAGCATATAGCTGCCATACAAACTGAACGATGGGAATCAAGTTCTTGTATGGAAAATTTTCACATTTTACAATGTATCTTCACAAAAGTTGGCACAGGTTATTTTCTAAGATAATAATGTAATCTCAGAAAAAATTGTTCAGATCGGTTAACCAAAGCATGTAGCTGCCATATAAACTGAACGATCGGAATCTAGTGCTGGTATGGAAAACTTTCGCATTCGACGTGGTATCTTCACGAAACTTGGTGTGAGTTATTGTTCATAGAAATAATGTAATATCGGAAGAAATTGTTCAGATCGGCTCACTATAGCATATAGCTGCCATACAAACTGAACGATGGGAATCAAGTTCTTGTATGGAAAATTTTCACATTTTACAATGTATCTTCACGAAACTTGGCACAGGTTATTTTCTAAGATAATAATGTAATCTCCGAAAAAATTGTTCAGATCGGATTACTATAGCGTATAGCTTCCATACAAACTGAACACATATTTACTAAAAGAAATGCATCTGTGAAGGGTACATTAGCTTCGGTGCAGCCGAAGTTAACGTTTTTCTTGTTTTGCTTTACTTTCACTTTCTGTATTATATTATTTGTTGTTGTTGCACAGCATTGCTTCCACTTTGCGCTGCTGCTTTTAATGCTTCCACTGTGTGTATTTGCTATTGTGACATTTTTGGTGCCAAGCTACGCTGAGCCAAGCCATCTGTACGACCGCAAGACTACATTGCGCCAATGGTAAGCACAGCGGGAGCTTGGCTAATTTGTATAATTCTTAGTCGGAATGTTGCGCTGTCATCAGCTTCTTGTTAGCATGTAAATGTATACATACAAATATATATATAGTATATACGTGAGTATAGGTGTATATGTATAAATATATTTAAATATTAGAGCGGGTTGACTTACAGGAAGCCAAAAAAAAAAAACGGAAAAATCACCCTTGTGGGTTTAGGGCTGATTATGAACAAGTTTGTTTAAGAGACTAACCGGTTTCGAGCCAGCAATTTTTAAGGTGAAGTTTTTTAGGGATTATAAAAATTTGTTTCAGTTTTTCAAATATCCGTTTGAAATATAATATGCAGGTGTTCTTTGATATTCTATTGATCATTGGTAAGGATCGGTCAGATCGTACGACTATAACTGTGCCCAAAAAATAAGGTGACATTGTATTTATTTTGAAAATTCTTTATTTATTCTTCCAAATCAATTTCATCTCCTTCAAAGTAGTCCCCTCCCGATGAAATGCACTTATGCCAACGGATTTTCCAATCTTCGAAACACTGGTTGTAGTCACTTTCCGGGATGGCCTTCAGTTCCGTCTTCGCTGCGGCTTGAATCTCCTCTATCGTATAAAAACGGTGTCCCCGGAGCGGTCTTTTGAGCTTGGTGAACAGCCAGAAGTCGCACGGCGCCAGATCAGGTGAATACGGTGGTTGCGGAACGATATGGTTTGAGTTTTTGGCGAAATGATCACGAATTACGAGGGCAGTATGGGATGGTGCATTATCGTGGTGTAAAAACCAAGAATTGTCTTTCCACAATTCCGGCCTTTTTAGGCGGATAGTGTTACGCAAACGACGCATAACGTTCAAATAATATTCCTTGTTGACTGTTTGACCGGTTGGAAGGAATTCATAATGCACAACACCACGATAATCGAAGAAAACAGTCAACATGACCTTGATTTTTGAGCGACTTTGGCGCGATTTTTTGGTCTCGGCTCTCTCTTTTGGCACGATATTCGCTCGATTGATCGGTTGTTTCGGGGTCGCAAGCATAGATCCAAGTCTCATCGCCAGTTATAATGCGTTTCATGACACCCTGGTAGTCGGAAAGCATCGTTTCACACACTTCAACGCGACGCCTTTTTTCCAAAAAATTCAATGTTTTCGGTACCAGTCGAGATTTGACGCGCTTGAGGCCCAAAAGATCCTTCAAAATGGTATTGGCTGAGCCTTTCGATATGCCAACTTCATCAGCAAGGTCTCTAATTGTTAATCGACGGTTTTTCAACACCAAATCTTTGATTTGTTGAACGTGAGCTTCGCCGGTTGAGGTTGATGGTCGCCCTGGACGCTCTTCGTCTTCGACACGTTCACGGCCGGCTTGGAACTCACTATACCACTTGTAAACATTTTTTTTAGACATAGCCTCATCACCAAAGGATTTCTGCACCATCCTCAACGTAACTGAAGCAGAAAATTGATTCCGTAAACAAAATTTAATGCAAATTCTTTGCTCAACAAATTTCGACATCGCAAAAAACGAAAAACTCACTTTTAGCAGCTCACAAAACGACACGTATCTCAAACACTAATGAATATTTTGACATTAAATTTGACATAAATGTGACTGACAGTACTACCAACCTAAAAAAAAATAATTCTCCAAATCCTTCGACGCGCGCAGTTTAAATTCAAATGTCCCCATATTTTTTGAGCACAGTATCACTTTCCATTTGCTCTAATGATTAAAATTCTTCAACTGATTGCTATTTTATCAATGCACACAACCGAATTTAAAGCTTGGACAACAACCAGCAGAGTTTAACAGAGCCAAAAACCCACAGAATTGCATTCCAGTTTCAACGCAATCAGAATTCGATTCAGAATAATTGTAATAAAATACATTTTTATATTGTTTGGTGAATCTATTGGCGCATTAGTCGAACAAATACCCGTTAATTGATCCATTAACTCCTGTGCGAAAAGACTATTAGGCAAATTTGTTCAAAAGAACATTTGCTGCATACACGATTTTATATAATTAAGTAAGGAAGGGCTAAGTGTAACCGAGCATATTATACTCTTGCAAATTCTAAAAATCGACATCCGAGAAATTCCTTTAGAAAAAAATGGCAGTTGGGGGTAGTATAACCCGATTTTATATAATTTTACCAGTAAGACATACTATTAACATGCCACATACCAAAAAATTTTCCTTGTTTTTCATTAAGGCTCCTCACATATCATCAATCATATGGATTAAAGTCAGTCAGATGTTCGAAAATTCTGATATTAGTGATATAGGGGCTAGGTTAAGTTTTATCCCGATTTTATCCATTTTCGGCATAAAGACACTGTTATGAGTAAAATATGTATGTTCTCATCTCGCTCTTAATTTACATAACTCACTTATTGGCCGATATATGTGGTCTATAGTTACACCGTAGTTCAAAAATCTTTATATTAGGTATATGGGGGCTCTAGAAAGTATTGACCGGATTCAACCCATTTTTGACATACAGGCATACCATTGTCAGACAATGATTATCCCTTAATTTCAATTATATATCTCATACAATGACCGATATTTTCGATCAACAGTCAACCATAGGTACTCGGATCCACATTTTCGGAATTTGAGGGCTTGAGCAGGTTTTGTTTTGGTTGGATTTCAATCCGTCTCTTTATTTCGAGCATTTATATATATATACATATATATAATCCTATCTACCATTACGTGAATAAAACTATTTTACTTTGTAGGGACAACATGCAACATGCAAGAGCATAAAAATCAATCCGCTCTAATATATATATATATAGTATATTGTATATATAAGCTATAATAATAGCGGAGCTTTAGTAAGTACCAACATATTCATGACGAAACCTAATAGTGAGCTCTAAGTGTGCCTCAGGGAGGGATTTGATGCTTTGAAATCAAGTCAAATGGAAAAAGGTGCTGATTGCTCCACTGTAAATGGCGGTCAGTGCGTGTCTGAAGTTTATTGCGTTCGAAGTACGATCAGTGTACTGTTCGATTTAGACGACGTAATCAGGGAAAGTCCTGCGATTTCTAAGATGCAGCTCCGCTTCAACCGACTGATTGCAGGTGTGGTTTATGTGAAAAAATCTCAATAAAAACTGTTTGAAAATGAGTTCATTATGTTCCTTGGCTGGAAGCATGTGGGCCTCACTATGCAAATGTTCAACCGCAGACACCATGAGGCATTCTGTAATCGTTCGGAGTGCAGTATTTTGACACGTCTGAAGCTTCTACGTCTGCGTGTCACTACATTCAGGTGACCATATCGGTGCAGTTATGACCAGCCAGCCGATTGCGCTGTATATTAACAACAATGTGTTTTTGTCCTTTCCCCATGCGCTGCCAGCTAGCGCCTTGAAGATTTTGTTCCGGCTCTGTATCTTGACAGTTATCGCGGTCGTATGCAGAGTGAAGGAGCACAGACAGAATTTTAACGCTATCAACCATGATTTTTAGAATTAGTTTATACTCCTTCGTCCAGTTAATAAATATGGTCGTGGATTTATTGGGAAATAGTTTCAAGCTCCTTGTTGAGAATAAGCGATATAGGTGGAAGAGATAGATACTTTTGAATATATGGCATCGATTTCATCGCCGGTCGTCAATGTCGTAAAATCATATGCGTATGAGCTGTCGGAAATTCCCTAAATATATAATTTAAACAGGCACCACGCTATGGACCCCCTGTTTAATTTTTCTTCCCATTGAGTTTTATTTTCGAAATAGTATGGATGACATACGTCAGTGATACTAATCGATCTCGGTGAGTTAGTTGCTCAGTTTGGAGTTATTGTATAAGCAGAGCACGCAAAAATATATCTTTCTTTGAGAAAAGTTGTGTGAATGGTGGTGTGGAATCCGGCTGCGATTTTCTCTACAGTAAGCCGTTCGCACACTAGATTTAATAAGTTCCAAATATGTTTTTCAATTTTTCCTAGAACTTTTGAGGAAATGAGGAAAAATTTCTAAGGTCTTAATCGACTTGTGGATAGTTCCCTGGAATAGTTATTCCATTCCCTGAATAGAAAAAAGTTTCCGGTATACAAACCTGATAAATATACTGGTTCAGCGGCGACTACTAAACCTAATTGGCGTTATTTTTGAAAAACATCGTTAAAAATGTAAGATAGTGAAAAGAAAATAGTTAACATAATCTGAAATCAATTTTCGAAAACCATTTCCATATAGTTTTTGATGTTTCTGATAACTTGAAAAAAAAAAAAAATAAATTTCCTCAAGGTTGTTGTTGTTGTTGTAGCGGAAGAGTTCTACCGAGTAGACAGTCTTCGGCCGGATAATCTCCTAATTTCTATTCAAAAGGTAACTGACAAGTAGGTTATATCCCCGGTACATACATATTTGAATATTACTCATTATAGCACTTGTAATTAATATTATTTATTTATATTTGTTATATTCAGCAAGCAATTTGAATTATATTTTCTATCAACGTGACTCTTAGATTTCTGCAAACACAAATGTCACTCATACGCACCGGTAAACAGTTTCACCACAAACACTGAAAGTTCATCTATAATTTCAATGCGAGGTTGTAGGCAAGTGAGAATGAGTTTGTTTCAGAAGTTATTGAACGAGCTATGCGAACAAAAGCAATAATCAAGATATCGAGGACAGTGACAGTGCCAGCGAACCAAAGCCAACGATGCCTTGCACACATATGTATGTATGTTTGCACTCGTATAAGTGCGAATATTGCACAGGAATAGCTAACGAACGTCATGCTAACTCGGTAACTGTGTACATATGTGCACGCCGAGTACAATCAAAAACAATATGCGCCAAACAACAATGCAAACTCATAAAAAATAATAACAACAAAATGTGTTTCAGTGAATGAAAATGGAAATGGAAAAAATTTAATATGAGTACTTTTGAATGGGAACGTGTGCACCCATTATGACACAAACGTACATATATATACTTAAATGCATACATATATATGTTATATAGGATTGGTAACCTTAGCATGATTCGTGCCATAACAGTAATAATGGTCGAGTATTGTTGTAAAAATGTATTAAAGCACGCGCCCTCACAAATTAATGCACTTAGCGTGAGAACAAATTATTGTGTGCATATAAAATACACATATATATGTACATATATATTTATATAATAGCTTATATAGTAGCTGACAGTGGAAAGTGTAGACTTCAGGCTTATATTTGCAATGTGTTTCGAAAGAGCAGAAAGCGCTATGTGAGTTTGTAGTGAGGGTGAAAGGATCGCGAGTTATTATTCTAACTGCGTTAGCAACAAATCGAAGAAAAATATTCTCGAACTCAATCTTGTTAATATTTTATAGGTAATAAGTTTATTCAATATTTACTAAGCATCACTTTAAACAACTTTAGTTGAGGTTTTACTATAAAGCGCCTTATCACGAGCCTACTGAAGCTGAAAGTAGCTTTTTCCGAAAGTAATATTCCGTAGTAGAGATCACGTCATTACTGTTGACCAGAATTCATTCATTAAGAATACTATTTGGTAGCTTTGAGGCTACTACATGAAACAATTTGCCGTAAGAATCTGGAACTATTGACTGACAATTAGTAGTTTTTGACAGCGTAGACAATACAAAGTATACTTCAACCAGGTTGGCACTGGATTAGAGGCCAAGGCTTAAACAAAAAATGTCCAACCAATCTTAGTTCTCAAGTTTAATTCATTTCAAAGTTCTCTTCCCTTTTTACTTAAGAAAAACATAGAAACTTCAAATTGAATGGGGAATGTTTATTATCATTCTAAAGAACATTTTGTCGCATATATTTTTTGAAGATTATCACTTACAACTGTTGGCCACGTTTCAGATGGTTCAACCAGAATTTCGATTGGTAACTGCTGTACTGGTAACTGGCGAATGACACGCATGACGTTTTGCTCCAAGACCTGAATGGAACCGCAATTGTCTGCACAGACTTTAGATTTTATATATCCGCACAGGAAAAAGTTTAACGGTGTGATATCACACGATCTTTGCGGCCAATCAACTGGCCAGAAACGTGAAATTATCTTCTCACCGAAGTGTTTTCTCAATAATTCCATTGAAATATGAGAAGTGTGAGAAGTGATGCCGTCTTTATGAAAGCAAATGTCGCCGAGATCACGAGATTCAATTTCAAGCATTAAATAGTCGGTTATCATGGCGCTATAGCGGTCGTCATTAACGGTTACGTTCTCGACGGCATCATTTTTGAAGAAACATGGACCGATGCTTTCACCAACAAACCACACCAAACCATTGTTTTTTCTGGATGAAATGGCAGCTCTTGAATCTCTTCAGGTTGCTATTCGTCTCAAATAGAAGAAAAGGAATTATTTTTCCAAACGACTCATTCTTCTGAGTCTAAGACTCTGTATAGCTTAACAGAATTTGCTTGCTGTTTCTAATTCATCCTTGGACGTCTCGCTGTACGGCTTAATTTCGTACTATCGGTGGTTTTGCATCTATCTCTGAGGCAGCTGTCACCAGAAGCGTTTCTTACTTTGCGCTAAATTGTTAAGCGTTAAAAACTGGTCAAAACGACCTTTTTTTATTCCATTTTATGAGAATTATATTTAATTATTATTGTTGGTTTTTAGAAGACCTCCGTTAATGCTATGGCATGTGAATCTCTTTTATATGTGTGATCATTTCTAGTTATGTAGCCCCTGACCTTTGTCACCTTGTTAGATACTTTTCATTAAGTTAACATTCGAAAAAATACTAAGAATTTAAAGGTCAGAACTTATGTTGACTGAAATTTATTTCCCTTTCAAATTAAGATTGCATTGCTTTGAAATCTGCTTGGGCGAGAACTTTAGTCGAATCAACCTTAAATCACATAATTTCAGAACGACAAGTGACAAAATCACAGCGGTTCCATTCCAACTGTGTTTCATACACTGCGCTTCTACTAAAATATCCTATCTCTTTCATAAGTTTTAGCTTAAAATCTAGTTATCATTGTATTGTACTGGCGGCTTTGTGCTCAACCTTACAGCACTTAATAATTTTTTAATTAAAGTATGTAAATTTATTCATGATTATTCTGTTTTAAGCAATTCTAAAACCAAAACAATAAAATAAGTTCGCACAGTGTCTAAGTGCGCGAGAATTCGAAACATTTGATGACTTCAGAGTCACCCGCCGACAGTCACGTACTAAATAAACAGTATAGGCATGCAAATACGCATACACACGCTTTCCCACACTCATAAAAGTTCATAGCCGCTGCCACATTCGCATGTGCTGAGCGCAAAGTGTCTGAGCGTGCACGCAGCAGCGGCAGCGTATTTTGCGCATTTGCGTAATAATCATAATAATTGTATTGCCAGCTGTTGTCGCGGAAAGTTCACGGTCTCCACAGAGTGGGGCAAATGCTTATGCTGTCTACATTTGTATGATTTGTATGTATGTATGTGAATGCTCATGCTTATTTGCATGTTTGTGGGGGTGTTCGGCAAATAACTTATCCCATTCTTTAAAGCACATTTTCAACTGTGTTCCTTTGTTGTTGCTAAAGCAATGAAACTAGCAGAAGAAAAGTCATTAAACTGTTTTGTTTATTTTCTTTTCATTTTGGCCAACATTTTGCGCCACTAATAATCGTGCACTCAAATTCTTACATTTTTCTTCGTTATTTAGTTGAGTGCCTCGCTTATATTTTATGGGTCTTATTAATAAATGGCATAGCCATCAGCGACAGTTGTGACAAGGTTTAGCAGTATTTGCCATTATTATGTAGGCTTTTCCTGCCGCACTCGATATCCAAATCGATAACCACAAATGAGCCTAACACCTTTGCCATATAAAATGCGGCAGATACTTTACTAATATTCTTTGCACAAGAAATCGATTTGAGAGCATCCACCAGCTTCTTCAACTAAGTTTTATGGTACTTATTGCTGATGTAACTTTGATTTTGCGGTATTTGCACCATGATGATATAAAAGTGATGTGCATTAACATTAACATTAAGATGAGAGTAATATGTGAGTGCATGTTAACCAAATATTTCGCCAATAACTAGAGATATATCAACAATAAAATTATCTAGGAGTGAAAGTTAAAGTTGTCGGATGTTATTATTACATTAACATTAACATTAACATTAACATTAACATTAACATTAACATTAACATTAACATTAACAATAACATTAACATTAACATTAACATTAACATTAACATTAACATTAACATTAACATTAACATTAACATTAACATTAACATTAACATTAACATTAACATTAACATTAACATTAACATTAACATTAACATTAACATTAACATTAACATTAACATTAACATTAACATTAACATTAACATTAACATTAACATTAACATTAACATTAACATTAACATTAACATTAACATTAACATTAACATTAACATTAACATTAACATTAACATTAACATTTACATTAACATTAACATTAACATTAACATTAACATTAACATTAACATTAACATTAACATTAACATTAACATTAACATTAACATTAACATTAACATTAACATTAACATTAACATTAACATTAACATTAACATTAACATTAACATTAACATTAACATTAACGTGCGGCAATCTAATCTTTATGTAATTTTTTGTTGATATATACATACATATGTACATACATAGTATCTATTTATTGGCAAACTATATCGTTAACAAGCTAACACATATGACCCTCTTTCTAATGGCACTCATATGTTCATCATACGCCACCGCTCAACCTGCCATATGCGTATATTAGACAATAGTCGTGTGTGTGTATTCTTGCATATTGACATGCCTGCTTTGAGATCTCGTTAAGTTCACTTTAGCCCACTTCTCAACAACAATTGATGTTGACTAATTTGTTTGTGCATTAGCGCTGGCTTTTAGAGTGCGCTCTTGTTTGACACTTACGCTGTGATTGCTACTTTCGAAGGTGATAGATTGGATTATTTGCACATATAACGCTAAGACCTTTTGATGGTGATTTTGGAATACTATTTCGTTAGCAGCTTTACTTGCAGAAAAAAATGGTCTCTGGTGTGCTTAAATCTCAAAAATTTATTCCACTAAAACTCTTAAAATCGAAAATAAAATTTTGTTTAATAAAAAGTTAAACTTCTACATATGGAAAAAATATATATGCCAGCTTATTTTCTTTACTTACTAAATGCATGTTGCATGAATTCATTCAAAATTGATTTTAAATGCCATAAAATTCAACTGTATTTGCATATTTAAGTTTAATTCACAATTTTGTATTTGACGTACTCTTAAAAATTCCTGTTGACTAAGTTTAAGCCAGACGAAGTCAGCAAATGCAATGCAACAATGGCTGAGAACAGCACTCATGCATACATATTTATTCAGTTTTTGCAATTTTCTTGAAATTTCCACTCGTCGGCATGAAAACTTAAATTAAATATTCGAAACGTGTCGACTCTTTATAGACTAAACGAAGTTTCTTTGGCTTCAGCATGTTGATTGTGCACACAAAGTGGATAAATTGTAAATGCTTTTATGGAAATTGAGTTTGAAATGAAGTTAGCGTAACGGTATAATATACATTTTGAGGACTGCGGTAAACTTTGTAAATAAAATAGGTAACGGGGTACTTTAATGGCGAAGCTTTTCTTGTTGTCGGCCAATATCAAATCTTTATTGCACACAGCGAAGAGGAAGAATTTAAACATAATACAAGCGTTGATTATTAAGAAATTAAATATTTATTTTTATAGAGTATACGCTTCAGTTGTGGGCTCAGTGGACCCTTACTTAACTTGTATGACTTTCTATTATATAAATATATAGGGTGTTTATTGTTTTGAAGTATTAATTTTTTCAATCTTCTCATGAAATTTCCTTGGAAATACCATAAAAAAATTTCCTGAAAATTTGAGCCCTTAATATTAACATTAAGAACTGGAGCAAGGCATGTACAAATTTTCCATAGAAAATACACTACAATCGTGATTTTTTATCTTTAAATTCCTACATATCAGAGGCATTTTATGGCATCGCTTTGACTTTAGACGCATATTTCTCAGAATTGTTCACTCTACAAAAGTGCCCAGTGCAACAAAGTCGTAACTCACACCGGCGAGGTAGCTCGGGGCTCTAAACCTGATTTTCCATGAAATTCACATTTCTTTGTATTTATCTCGTAAATGACAAGAGCTACAGAAAAACTGTTCATGACAAATTTGTAGGAAATTTTATTTGCTACAATAAAGGTCCGAGGTCAAAATCGCTATCATTAATACTTCTCGAAATATTCAGCTTTTTAAATAAGGCTGTATGGATTTTTTTTTTTACATACCCTCTATGAAAAGATGCTAGTGCTTTAAGGGGCTATACCAGTCTGCGATTCTAGTGAATTTTTAAAAAAAAAAGTACTAGATTGAATGTTTCGACGTTCTATGGACGTAATAAAGTATATTTTTAGCTATATTAAATTTTTTTTTTACGAAAATATTGAAAAATAACGGAGTGTGCTGTCTGCGGAAGTGCCGAAAAAAAAGTGCCTCAACTGCTGGCATGATTCCGGTCGAATGAGTAGCTGAAACAAAAAAATTCAAAATTTTTTTTAACTTGAATAAAAATTGAATAAAATTCGTTTTTTTACGAAAAAAATGGTCGTTTTTTTAATGCCAAATTGACAATTTTGAACCAATCAAAACGATCGTAGTCCATTGTATAGCAAATGTATTCAACTATACCCAGTTTTAATTTGAAGCCGATCGGTCAATTTCTCGTTTTTGTGTGTTTTGTTTGATAAGAAAAAAAAAGATTTTTGTTTTATATTTAATCCTACGGGACCAACCAAACTTATATTTTTGCCTCCAATATTCTATATGTTCGATATTTATTTATATTAATAAAAAAGACTGTTATAAATTTATTTTATTGAATTATTTATATTAATTTTTACGAGATCCTCAATCGTCATCAATGCCCAGCAAACGAAAAAAAGACAGTAAGAAGTTCAGACTTGCTTGTCTATCAACCAAAAAACTCATCGCACCCTTACGTGCATATATATATGTATATATATAGCTACATATATATTTGTATATATACACATAAATGTATTTATATAAATCCATGTAATACATTACTCTAGTATAGCTAGTCGTCTGAATGCCTCATCAACACCCAATAGAATTAGGCTGCCAGAATAGATGTATTCAAATGCCTACATTAACGCAGCAATGCTCAATTCAATCAAGCAATCAATTCAATACGCATTGCCATGCTGACGCACATGAGTGCTTACAACCATATATATAGAGCATGTTTGTCGATTATCACATGCATTCGGGGCCGCAAATAACTTCTTGCGAAGGCACAGAAAATGTGAGTGCTTTCAACTCAAACGACTGTCACAATGAATCATTTCAAGCCAAATCAATATCCTTCGCCCACCTGTGGAATCCACAAGCAGCTAAGCCAAACATACATGTAATGTGTGCCTAATACATGTATATACATGTACATATAGATATATACATATGTGGCGGCTGAAATTCAACTGTATAAGCGTGTGTGTGCGGACACTTCCTGCCTCGAATATTAGGCAAAGCGACTTAGCGTCAACACTTGCGTATTAAGTACCACTACCCAGTGCATATGTGTGCTTGAGTATGTGTGTGTGTGTGGGTGTAAGTTTGAGTACATTCTCTTCATTATTTATGGACTGCACAAAGTGCTGCCTCTTGTCAGCTGCCACTTGCCCCGAGGGGACGCTATGATTGGTTTTGTGTGCCAATTCAATTTGCCATTAATTTCAAAACCTTTTTGTCCTTACTTCGCACGGCAACACATACACATATGTATGTATATACACGATTATATACACATGCATGAGAATGCTACAAATTTATATGCGCGCTGTGGTTTTATTGTTGTTGGCGCAAATATTTCGATGGCTTTTGATTTCCCAGCGGATTGCTGGTTGGATTTTTACGTGTAATTGCACAAATATACATATGTGTGTGTATGAATGATATACGTATGTGTGTGTAGTGAAGAAGTTCAATTGCGGTTTTCCGATATGCGGGAAATTAACTACCTGTGAGCTGCTCATTTGCTTACAAATCTACATAGTTTGGAAAATTTTGCATCTACATATTTACATTAGAGCGGCTCGATTTTTTTGCTATAAAGGTGAAGCTTAAAATCTGAATTATCATTTGTATGGAAGATATATGATCTGATCGATTCGTTCGGATATCTTAAAAATGAATGTTCTTTTGAATGATGATACACATTCCCCATTGATCTGAAGTTTCTGAGTTTTTTCTTTGATTTAAAATAGGGAACCTCGAAGTGGATCACCCTTTACATTATACAGGGTTTCAATGAGTATTCGCAGTTTCTCAATTTAGTGTTTTTTTTATATTTCAAGGGTTCTGCTTAAAACTTATCGAGAACAATTTTAATTTCAGATTGCGATGTAGATCAATTAGTCTACAGCTAAAAGACCGACCAAAAGATCATTCAAGCAGTTTCTCGTTCAAAAACAACAACACAGGCACAGAGAGGTACTGGAAGATAAACAAAAAGAGAGAGAGAGAGAGAAAGAGAGAGAGAGAGAGAGAGAGAGAGAGAGAGAGAGATAGGGATAAGGAGAGATAAACAAAGAGAGAGAGAGAGAGAGAGTGAGAGAGATAGGGATAAGGAGAGAGAATCTGCTTGTGATTGGGATTTTATGTTTTTTTTTTGTATCCTACTGTGACTCTTTAAGTTTCTTGCTTAAAACAGGCATGCGCTTCTTTTATACCTTGAACAGAGTATATTAAGTTTGCCACAAAGTTTGCAAGCTTTCATGGATGCTAAATATAGGAGAGATAGTAAGAAAGTCAACGGTTGCCTTATATAGCTGTAAGGAAAAGGAGGGGTCTCTGACCAAATGTGGTGTTTTGACTCCACGAAACCATAGTCAAGCCAATAATATTCCATGCTGTATACATCTGATTGAAGCTGCTCTAATAAACTACACTTGCCAAGAAGTTTACTGTGTCCAAAGAACGACTCTTATCAGCATCTCCTGTTCACTACGGACTACTCTAAAAATTGCGCTTAGTTTTAAACATAATCTTGAATATTGTCGGCTGTTATATGGCTGCGATTGTATTTTTAGTTTCAGGGAAGCTAAGTACATATATGAAGGCGTACGAACATAGACACCGTGATGTTCTCTCCTCCTTTAACTGCATTCCTGAAAACTTGGTTCACTGCATCGCAGAGGCTACTCATTGCAGTTTTTTTCAGATCAGATACCGACGAGTGTTATGTGGACGGCCAGAAGTCACTGGAGAAGAGTGAGCAGTGAGCTTTTATCATGGAAAAAGGAGATTTCTCTAAGGAACACTCCGTAAATCTTAGTTTTAGGCTGCCGGATCACTGAAAAGTTTTTCCGACAGTAGTGGCTGTTATAAAGTTCGCGGTAGACGCATTGCTACGAACTGTGGCCTGACTCAGGAAACTCGCAACTGTGTGCTTAAAGCAGGTTAAGGCGTGGTTGTCCCTGGCAGAAATAGCATCAGGATACTTCATCATAAAATTCGTTTGGATGCCTGGTCACAGCGGAATCGCAACTTCAAAGCCGATGAGCTAGGCAGGGAGGGCACACTTGCCCTGCTGACATCGGAATGGAACCGAATTGGATCTCCATTGGCATCTTGCGTTCCAGCACTAGATCAATGGACCTCGAGCCAGATTTTTTCCTTCTAGTTTAGAGTAGAACGGAAGAGAACGGTGGCGCCATCTACATGTCGACTGTTGCGTTAGAATCTGCTATCTTTATCGATTGTCCGGTGAGAATTTCATGACATTTCATGGATTGGAAGTGAAGTTATTGCGTTTTAAGTGTCAGTATGTTTGTGTTATCGGTGAGAAAATGAGCTTCGAACAAAGAGCCAACATTAAATTTTGTTTAAAAATTGGTAAAACTTTTACTGAAACGTTTCAATTGATGAAACAAGTTTATGGCGATGATTGCCTATCCCGTAGCAGGGTGCACGAGTGGTTTCAAAGTTTGGTCGTGAGGACATAAATGACGATTAACATGTGGGCCAATCAAAATCCGTGATCACCGGAAATTTCATCGAAACTGTGCGTGAATTCATAAAAAATCAGCCGAAATCATCATTGAAATTCATGGAAATGAAATTGAACATCTCCAAAACATCGATTTATCGCATTTTGACCGAACATTTGGGCTTACGAAAGGTGTGTGCACGGTTTGTTCCGCACAAATTGACTAAGGACCAAAAATTGCTCAGAATCCAATATTCGAAGGGCGATTATTTGACCAAAAATCACATTTTAACCATTAAACACTCCCCGTATTCACCTGATATGGCACCGTGCGACTTCTTCCTTTTCGGAAAAATACATTTGCCCATGAAAGGAAAGCGTTATGCAGACGTAGAGGCCTTTCAAAATGCTTGCACTGACATACTGGCGGACATACTGGCGGACATACCGGTCAACGAGCTAAAACACTTGTTCGAGATGCTTTTGGACCGGCATACTGGCGGCCATACCGGCCAAAGAGCTAAAACACTCGTTCGACATGCTTTTGGACCGTGGAAAAAGCTGTATTGAAGCAGAAGAAGACTATTTTGAATAAAATAAATCGATTTTGCACCAATTGTTCTGGTTTTTTATAAGTCCTGTTTACTTTGGAAAGCACCTTTTATAGCTGCCATACAAACTGACCGGTCAAAATCAAGTTCTTTAAGGAATTTTTGGTATTTGTAAATTGTATTACAGTTTCGGTGCAACCGAAGTTAACATCTTATTTTTATTTTAATATGTTTTTCAAAATACATACTACATAAGAAACACTACTCACCTGCTGAAGTTGTATTGTTTTTATAGAGGGTAATCCATCGAGTTTATTTTTTAATCAATGCCTGGATTGATTTATTTTTACAAAAGTTAAGAATAACTTTATAGTTTCCAACAAAAACAAGTATTTCAGCTCCTAGTTTAAAAAATGATATTCAAGCATTTAAACCCACTGAGAAGCCAAAAGCATTATTCAGACAGTTTACAAAGCTTGCTTCAGAGTTAACATACCAAGCCTCAATAAATAAAAGGGAGATAGTTTCCGCTGCAAACCAAATACAAATCTGCACATTAGACGTAACAATCTTGCGCTTTCAATAAACAGTAGAGAAAGGCAAAAATCGTGCTCATTTTATACCCTATACAGAGACACAGGCATGCAGCTCTTAAGTGACCGCGTGGCCTAAATGGTGAAAACGAAGCAAAAGCGAAATCAAAACAATTACCTACAACCGAAAGTAGCCCATTATTTGCTTTTAAATGAAGCCAGATAGCAGAGCACATAGCAAAATTAAAAATGAAAACGAAGAAAAAAAGAGAAAGAAAAACAGAAAATGGAACTTAATAAGTAAAAATTTGTTTAGCTTGCGACTTGCAGCGATTTAATTAACTTTTCTGTTTGTATAAAACACCTGTGGACACGCAAGCAATTTGTGGGCCGCTAGGAGAGAACAACAAGCTTTGCGTATTTGTAGTGAGAAGCTCATTTCAGCTGCTTGAACGCTTAAGAGCGTGGTACCTGAGAAAAAGGTATTCCCACGTTGTCCGTTGCGGCGCTGCATATATAATAAACTTGACTGACCTTGTTTATGAACAAAGAAGAAAATTTGCTTTATTTTATGCCTTTTCCCATTTCTTTTTCGTTTTCGTTTTTTTCTTCGCCCCTGTTTGTAGGCTGCTTTATACAATTTGTATTCATTTTTAATTTACCTGGTGTTTACTCGCTAAATTGAATATCACTTCAGCTCACTGCGCCCCCAATGGACGCCAGCATACTGTGTAAACTGTTGACTGAACAGTTTTCTTGAAAAAAGGTGAAACTTTATGGAAGCAGAAAAATGGTTTCTTTTTGGAATTTGCATTTTGCATTTTGCGTGTTTGGTTTGTTTGACTAGCCGACGCTTTTTTTGCTTTGCGCTGTTAAATTGCTTTGATTGAATTTTATTTTGGCTTTTTATTATTGAAAATGCATATTCTTGGTTGTCCCAAACTTTTTTATAGACACTCTGCATATGGCACACTTTCACACACAGCCGCCACTGCGTATGAGTAACATTATTTGCAATATGAATTGAAAATTTAGTTGTTTCACTATGTACATAAATGCATCAGCGGCTACAAAGTTAAAGCATTTATTGTTGGCTCCAATTATGCAAATTTTCTTGCAACGCCAACACATGCATGGCCTGCTGCGTACTGCGAAGTATTTCTTTTTTTTAATTTATGCGCATAGTATTAGCGATTTTCTAGTGTTCGCCGTTCAGCTGCAGCCTGCAGG
Source organism: Bactrocera neohumeralis (assembly GCF_024586455.1). Lineage (NCBI taxonomy): Eukaryota > Metazoa > Arthropoda > Insecta > Diptera > Tephritidae > Bactrocera > Bactrocera neohumeralis. The sequence continues at coordinate 19,886,055 of NC_065919.1, forward strand.
GCATATTAGCATTTCTTTTATGCCTGACAGCTTTAAGGAAAATATTTTATGCAAGTGTTGTTGGCTTCTGTAGGGATGCGGCGTAAATAGTAACAGACGCCTGACCCTAGAGACACACAGTCTGTTAGTCTGTTGTGTAGGCTGTAACTATCTCAATTGAAGTGACAGCGTTATGCTCATGTGTCCCATTTGCATAGGTATTAGGGCAGTTGTTATACAGTAGCACATTATTTCGATAGTTTTTTTTCTATTTTAACTATTTCTTATATCATTATTGCGTATTTAATTTGAATTCTAATATAATTATTAATTTAAATTTAAATTTTTATTATTAATTTAAATTTTTTTATAATTTTTAATTATTAATTTAAATTTTTTTATAATTTTTAATTTTTATTTTGATTTTTAATTATTAATTTTAATTTTAATTTAAAATTTTTTTTAATTTAGTTTTAATTTCAAAATTTTTTAAATTTAGTTTTATTTTTTTTAATTTAAATTTAATTTTTTTTAATTAAAATTTTTTTATTTTAATTTAATTTTTAATTTCAGTTTTGTTAATTATAGCTTTAATTTAATTTCATATTTAAATTTAAATTTTACTTTTAATTGTAATTTTAACTACAGTTTTAATTTTTTTCAATTACAACTTATTTGTATTTTTATTTTTCATTTTTATATTAATTTTTGTTTAAATTTCATTGTTCTTTTAATTTTAGTTTTAATTGTTATTAAAATTTTAATTACAGTTTTAATTTTCATTTCAATCTTAATATTTTTAGTATAATTTTTTTTTTGAATTTTTGTTTTATTCAGTTTTAATTTTAATTTTCAATTAAAAATTTTACTTAATTTTATTTTAATTTTAATTCATATTTCAATTTTAAATATAATTTTCCTTTAAATTTTTATTTTATTTTAGTTATAATTTTTAATTTTTAAGTTTAATTATTAATTTCAATTTTAATTTGAACTTTTATTGCAATATTAATTTTAATTTTTTTAATTTTAAATTTAATTATAATAATATTTTTATTTATTTAAAATTAACATAAATATTAATTTTAATTTTCATTTTCAATTGTATTTTAATTGTAATTTTATTTCATTTTTGTTTAACTTTAACTTTAACTTATATTATACATACATATATGCATAATAGACACCGTTATTGTCGTAAAAAATTTCTTCTGTGCCTTGTCCATGTTTAATTAATTGCCAACTTCTTTTCCACTTTAAAACCATAGACATGCAAATTACTTAGAATTTAATGAATATTTAAGTAAAATGAAAATGCGTTTCATAGCAGTGAGTGCTCTTAGAGGCGCCCCAAAGCGAAAATATTCAAAATAAAAGCATGCCAATGCATCGAAAGTGTATGTCTGGCAACTTGCCAAAAAATTGTGGAGCAATATTCATTGAAGGAATACAAATTTCTAGTGAAAATGGAAGGCAGGAATATGGCTGCTAGCTTTGTGGATGAGTAGCCTCAATCTCTTGAAAGAATGTATTTGAAACTTTCACTTTAAAGTAATTTTTCCGTAAAAAATTTCAAAAAGTATGAAGATATCGTAGCACAAGTTTCTTGAAGAGAAAAATTGCTCAAACAAATTTTGTCGGTAGAAGGCATTGGCACCGGTATTTTTCCAAAAATCGTATTTTGCATAAATATTACTAAAATGGTAAAAATGCATTTGTATATCAGTATTTATGTACATAAATTTAAACAATTTCATATATTAGCTGTAAATGAATGTTTGTAAAATATTAAAAAAAAAAAAAATTTATAAGTGTTTACAAGGCAATAAAACATGTAAATTAGCGCGTACAAATCGACACTTATATGTATATTAGGGTGTCAGTCTCTTCTCAAGTTGAGTTTTCCTTTACAAACGCCTTATGAACTTTAAATTTTTGCCGTAAAAAAAATAAAAAAACTTTTCTGTTTGAAATTTTTTAACAAATGTAAAGTGCCTCTATAAACAAAAAGAGCTCTATTCTAAACTGTAAGACTTGTAATAGTTTTACAAACAAAAAAAAAGGCGATGACAATATCTCACCAGAACCTGAGGAAATTAGTATTCACCAGTTAGAATGAGGTATTTATGGATTTTATGTAATGAAAATGAAGAGAGGATAAGGTGTTGGTAAGGACATCTTCATGAATACCGCTGAAAATAATCAATCCTTCGAGCTCAAGTTACCAAAGAAAGGCTTACCGCTTTGAAAAAATTACACTTATTGGTGTAATGGATATTGTCAAGAGAAGTGGAGAATAAGACTAGATGAATGTCTTATCAAAAAAATATATATTTTCAACGATTTTTCGATTTGAAAGCCTAGAGCTATCCCTTTTTTTATAATGATCTTTCAAGAAGTTTTTGAAGACTTCAAGAAGTCTGTGATCAGAAATTAATCGATGACTGGATACTAACTGACATTTTCATACCAGTTTTACTTCACTAAACAAATTTTTGTAAAATGGTTAAAAAGAAGGGTGAAGAGGCTATCATAGCCTCACTTTCAATGCCATATTGATATATATTATGATTGTATTGTAAGCCCAACGAAGAATTTAGACTGAAAAAAGAACTTTTTTACATCATACGTTCCCACGACAGTCGGGTCTATTTAACCGGAACTAACCCGAATCTTCTATCTGGTCAAGGACTATTAATTCAGCATAATTCTGCAGCTACAAAAACAACAACAACAGCTTTTTTAGCTTGGATCTTTGTTTTTGGAGCCAAAACATGAAACTTCAGCGGGCGTTTGCAAGAAAACTCCACTTCAAAATAACGCACACCCTAATGAATATATAATATGGATACTTAAAATATGCAAACAAAAATATTTATTTTATTCCTGTACTATCACATAGAAATATATATTTTTTCGCTCTGTTTACATCCACTTGGCTACGTTTAGTTTATACTTATTTGTATAGGTTAGTAAACAATTGTTCAAAATTGTTGAAGCATTTTCATAAAAACCTGATTTTCTATCAAGTACTTATTTGTTTATTAATAAATTGGCTTATAATAAATAAATAAGCGCTTAGCTAATAGACAAGCACACATAATGATGGTGAATTGTAGCAGGGCTTGCTTTTTCCCCCCCAATGCATCGTATGTCAGTGCGTATACGCAACTACTCGAGAGAAGAAGGTTTTAGTATGTAAAAGCAAACGCTTACTAAGCATTTCTATTGAAGAATAATGTTTGTTTAATTATTATTTGGTTTAATCGATACACTTGAGAAAATTAGACTAATTATAAACATACATATTTACTATATATATATATATGTGCTGCCGGATTTCTATGGGAATCTTTAATATTTTCAATGCCAGCAGGAGCATAAAATTAGTTGGTTGGTCTGAGAAAAGTTGTAGTACATACATAAATGACTCTTAAAGATTATATTATCTGTTTTGGAGAAACTGTTCTGGATGAAACTGAAATTTTGCACACGTCCTTCTCTCCTTAAGTAGCTATATACATATTTGTCGAAGCGTGCCAATGGAGCGGAGCTGCTAAATATACTGACCGATCAAATATTATATACATAGTTATACAGTTTCGATGCAGCCCAAGTTAACGTGTTTTCTGTTGCCGATTTCACACTGTTTTCCAAAAATTCTTGAGATATGATTTTAGCATAAAAACTAAGTCTGAGTTTTTACGGGGGTATTCTGGTACAGAAATTTAAAAAAATGGAATTTTTTTTATATTTTCAAAGTTTAATTATTCAAGAAGGATTTTTCAAAACTCAAACTATTTTCGGAGATATAGACATTTTTCTGACCCGGCATCCAAACTGGTTCGGCCGGAACTAATCGAACAAAAGACTTTACGCGAAACTTTAAACGCGTTTTTCTCAAAACTGACTTTTTCGGAACGATACCCACGATTTCTGAGGTTCTACTGGACCGATTTACTTGAAATTTTTATAGAGTCTTCTTTATAGGCTTGTCTATGGTTGGAACTAGCCCCATCCCCAAATTTTTATTTTTTATTATTTTTAAAAAATTCGAAATAATCAGAAAAAGTGATCCAAAAAAACTTTTTTTCAGGCAGTCGCCATTTTGTGCAAAAATTTTTTTCCCACTTTTCCGTAGTTCCGAACATTGCGACATTATTCTAGATTAACAATATTTTTTTTTTTTTTGGTTTCAGATAACTAGGAGGGTTGAAATCGTGGGTATGGTCAAGTGGAAATTTTTAGAGACCCCCCACTTCGTCAGCTCATAATTTTTGAAATTTTTTACTTTTTTTAATTTTTTTTCGGTACTCTTCTAAAATTAACAAATAACTAATAAAAAAATGGATAGTGAAAATATTAATTGCCTTTTTGTACGACACTTTAAAAATTACCTGAAATTCATGCTTCTGGACCAGAATACCCACTTAAATCGAAAAATAGTCGAACAAAAATTGTATTTTTTAATGTCCTCCTAATACGTACGAAATTTCGCCAAGCAGACTTGGTATGAGATTGCCTCCACCATTTTGTAAGCTGACGTGAATCCGCAATTATAAAAGGTGTCGCTTGGGGCGGTTGAGCGGCTTCACTTCTTTCACAAGCTGTATTTTTTACGCTTTCAATCTAAGATTTCGGCGTAAAATGCGACATAGTTCCATATGTCTGTCCGGTCTTCGTGTATACTCTCAGATACGGTTACTGTATTTTCTTCTCTGCTTGCTAGACGTGGTCTATTCGACCAAATATTGTCCAATAATGAATGCTGGGTCTCAAGTTGGGTGATGGTGTTGCGAATAGTACGCTAGGTAGGGCGATTATGTTGACCATAAGTTGAGCGAAACGCGCGAATGCATTCTTTACAGAAGGTGAATATTCGTAATAAAGTTGAACGATTTGTAAACGTTGTTTAGGCGTGAGTCTTTCCATAATAAAATGCCAAACAATACTGAACACAAATAAAAACCAAAGAAGTAAGGAAGAGCTAAGTTCGGGTGTCACCGAACATTTTATACTCTCGCATCATAAAGTGATAATCGAGATTTCATTATCCGTCATTTACATATTTTTCAAATACCGTATTTGTGTAAAGTTTTATTCCGCCATCATCATTTAACCGATTTCACCCATATTTCGTACATGTCATCAGGGTGTTAAGAAAATATTATATACCGAATTCCATTGAAATCGGTTCAGTAGTTCCTGAGATATGGTTTTTGGTCCATAAGTGGGCAAGGCCACGCCCATTTTCAATTTAAAAATAAACCCTGGGTGCAGCTTTGTGTTTCTGACGTTTTTTGTTAGTCGGTTAACGCACTTTTAGTGATTTTCAACATAACCTTTGTATGGGAGGTGGGCGTGGTTATTATCCGATATATTCCATTTTTGAACTGTATAAGGAAATGCCTGAAGAAAACGACTCTATAGAGTTTGGTTCACATAAGTAGTTTCCGAGATATATACAAAAACTTAGTAGATTTTTTGTGCCAAATTTCACTTTAATATCTTTATTTATGGCTTAGTTATGACACTTTGGTTTTCCCCATTTTGTGGGCGTGGCAATCTTCGAACTTAACCTTCTTATGGAGCCAAGAAATACGTGTACCAAGTTTCATCATGATATCTCAATTTTTACTCAAGTTACAGCTTGCACGGACGGACGGACGGACGGACAGACAGACATGCGGATTTCAACTCTACTCGTCACCCTGATCACTTTGATATATAACCCTATATCTTACTTTTTAGTTTTAGGACTTACAAACAACCGTTATGTGAACAAAACTATAATACCTCCTTAGCAACTTTGTTGCGAGAGAATAAAAAGGCTATTGAAAAAATATTTTTATTGGATCGCCTTTTATATTGTTCAGGAAAGGTTCCCGTAAAGGTAGGTGCAGAGATTTAAATTCACTAAACCCTTTGCTTTGTGGTTAAGAAAAATTTTCGCCTTAGCGTAGTATTCTAAACAGATTTTTTTTCACAGAAGATTTGTCCCCTGAATGAAACTCCGTAAGTTGCTGCCCCTGCCACTAATATCCACATTTTAAAATACAGTTACCATGCAGCTAATAAAATAAATAACTTTTCAGAATATTTTTATTTTTGATTGACAAAATTTTTTCTTTGTATGTATTTTCAGCAAACAAAAGGATTCCAACAATGCATACTATTTAAGGTAGGTTTCTCTCTTGAACTCACGTTGAAAAATAGTTCGCTAATTATTTTCATTATTTTTATTATTTTTGTTAAGCAGTTGCGTTTTGAATTTTCAAGTTATTTAGTCATAGGCATTCTAAAATGCGCAAAGCAAACAAAATGAAATTCCTCCAACTCTTGCACCGCGAAGAGAACAAAAAGTTTTCGCGGCGTATTCAATAAGTTGGCTGGCATTCTGCCAACACAAGGCAATGTCATAATTTTATGTGGCAAAAGCACACTTTTTACCTCTCTACAGCCTGTTGATAACTGCATTCAATTGCATTCACTTATATGTAGGCGTATATAATTACGTATATATAAATAAATTATATACAACGGCCTACAGCAATTTTTGCTCGATTATTATGGTGTACAAAGTGGGCAATAAAAAGTCAAAACTATCGCGGACTCACGACTGACTGCACAGTAATAAACTTAATCGAAGCTTTTTATGTACTGTTATAGATAGTTGTATATTGTTATTTGAAAATTACACATTGCAATGAATTTTATTGCAGCTCTTTATGCTGACATTCATACTATATGCAGTTTTCTGTTTTTGTGTAGTTCTTTTGTTATGTAAGTGTGGTTTTATACTTCCATTTAGTAGCGGTAAATGCTTGCATTTATGTTAATATTTCGCTCAGCAGACTGATAAGATGGAGGATGGAGTCATGTGTAGAAGTTCACGCAAGTGAGGAAAGTTCTCTGATCGCCATTCACTTGGGAATGGCCAGAAACGATTTTTCTACACATGGCTCAAGCAGCTCACTACTTCCGGTCTTTGACCAAGTATCCTCTGGGTAGCCTAAGAACATGCGGTCGAAGGCGAGCTAAAGTGAGAAGGCGAAACATTCCCTACAAGGGTTGTGCGCTGGGTTTGGGACCCGCCACGTAAAAAAAACACCCCCAGTGAAGAGCTATAACCAGCCTCGGATGAGAGACCCCCCTTTTGATGACGACCATGGCAAACGAAATAAGGGCTACGAATCGAGGGCATGCACCTGGAATGTCCGGTCCCTTAATTGGGAAGGTGCCGTTGCCCAGCTGGTTGATGTCCTCGTAAAAACAAAGGCTGACATCACCGCCGTCCAAGAAATGCGATGGACGGGACAAGGACAGAGACGAGTAGGTCCTTGTGACATTTACTGCAGTGGCCATATAAAGGAGCGCAAGTTTGGTGTAGGATTCGTGGTGGGAGAGAGACTCCGTCGCCGAGTACTATCATTCACTCCGGTGAATGAACGTCTAGCCACAATCCGCATCAAAGCGAGGTTCTTCAACATATCGCTGATCTGCGCCCACGCCCTGACGGAAGAGAAGGACGATGTGACCAAAGATGCCTTTTAGGAGTGCTTGGAGCGCACTTATGAAGGCTGCCCCCGCCACGATGTCAAAATCGTGCTTGGCGACTTTAACGCCAGGGTGGGCAAAGAAGGTGTCTTTGGCACTACGGTCGGTAAATTCGGCCTCCACGAGAAACATCCCCAAATGGGTTGAGGCTGATCGACTTCGCCGGGGCCCGAAATATGGTTATCTGTAGTACTAGATTCCAGCATAAAAAGATTCATCAAGCTACCTGGCTGTCTCACGATCAAAAAACTACCAACCAGATCAATCATGTTGTGATAGACGGAAGACACGTCTCCAGTGTTTTAGATGTGCGTGCGCTCCGAGGTCCTAACATCGACTCGGACCACTATCTTGTTGCAGCCAAGATTCGCACCCGCACCCGCAAACACAAGGAAGGTTCGACGTCGAAAAGCTGCAATCACAACAGACTGCCGAACGTTTTTCTACTCGGCTTGCACTCCTGCTCTCTGAGAGCACTCATCAACAACTCCGTATAAGGGAACTGTGGGACGGCATTTCAAACTCCTTACGTACAGCTGCATCCGAAACCCTTGGTTTTCGGAAAGTGCAAAAGAACAACTGGTACGACGAGGAGTGCCGCGCCGCAGCGGAGAGAAAACAGGCTGCCTACCTCGCAACGTTACGATCGACCACTACGCGTGCGGGATGGGATAGATACCGAGAATTGAAGAGGGAAGCGAGACGCATCTGCAGACAGAAAAAGAAAGAGGCCGAAATGCGTGAGTATGAAGAGCTTGATAAGCTGGCCGACAGGGGTAATGCTCGAAAATTCTACGAAAAAATGCGGCGGCTTACAGAAGGTTTCAAGACCGGAGCATACTGTTGTAGAACCCCCAAAGGTGATCTAGTGACCGATGCCCAGAGCATACTTAAATTATGGAGGGAACACTTCTCCAGCCTGCTGAATGGCACAGAATGCACAACGCCAGGAGAAGGAGAACCCGATTCCCCAATCGATGACGATGGAGCAGACGTTCCATTACCCGACCATGAAGAAGTTCGAATAGCAATTGTTCGCCTGAAGAACAACAAAGCGGCAGGGGCCGACGGATTGCCGGCCGAGCTATTCAAACACGGCGGCGAAGAACTGATAAGGTGCAAACATCAGCTTCTTTGTAAAATATGGTCGGACGAAAGCATGCCCAACGATTGGAATTTAAGTGGGCTATGCCCAATCCATAAAAAAGGAGACCCCACAATCTGCGCCAACTACCGTGGGATTAGCCTCCTCAACATCGCATATAAGGTTCTATCGAGCGTATTGTGTGAAAGATTAAAGCCCACCGTCAACAAACTGATTGGACCTTATCAGTGTGGCTTCAGACCTGGAAAATCAACAACCGACCAGATATTCACCATGCGCCAAATCTTGGAAAAGACCCGTGAAAGGAGAATCGACACACACCACCTCTTCGTCGATTTCAAAGCTGCTTTCGACAGCACGAAAAGGAGCTGCCTTTATGCCGCGATGCCTGAATTTGGTATCCCCGCAAAACTAATACGGCTGTGTAAACTGACGTTGAGTAACACCAAAAGCTCCGTCAGGATCGGGAAGGACCTCTCCGAGCCGTTCGATACCAAACGAAGTTTCAGACAAGGCGATTCCCTATCGTGCGACTTTTTCAACCTGCTTTTGGAGAAAATAGTTCGAGCCGCAGAACTAAATAGAGAAGGTACCATCTTCTATAAGAGTGTACAGCTACTGGCGTATGCCGATGATATTGATATCATCGGCCTCAACACCCGCGCCGTTACTTCTGCTTTCTCCAGGCTGGACAAGGAAGCACAGAAAATGGGTCTGGCAGTGAACGAGGGAAAGACGAAATATCTCCTGTCATCAAACAAACAGTCGTCGCACTCGCGACTTGGCTCTCACGTCATTGTTGACAGTCATAATTTTGAAGTTGTAGATAATTCCGTCTATTTAGGAACCAGCGTAAACACCACCAACAATGTCAGCCTAGAAATCCAACGCAGGATAACTCTTGCCAACAGGTGCTACTTCGGACTGAGTAGGCAATTGAGAAGCAAAGTTCTCTCTCGACAAACAAAACCAAACTCTATAAGTCGCTCATAATTCCCGTCCTGCTGTATGGTGCAGAGTCTTGGACGATGTCAATAACGGATGAGTCGACGTTGCGAGTTTTCGAGAGAAAAGTTCTGCGAAAGATTTATGGTCCTTTGCGCGTTAGCCACGGCGAATATCACATTCGATGGATCAATGAGCTGTACGAGATATACGACGACATCGACATAGTTCAGCGAATTAAAAGACAGCGGCTACGCTGGCTAGGTCATGTTGTCCGGATGGACGAAAACACTCCAGCTCTGAAAGTATTCGACGCAGTACCCGCCGGGGGAAGCAGAGGAAGAGGAAGACCTCCACTCCGTTGGAAGGACCAAGTGGAGAAGGACCTGGCTTCGCTTGGAATATCCAATTGGCGCCACGTAGCGAAAAGAAGAAACGACTGGCGCGCTGTTGTTAACTCGGCTATAATCGCTTAAGCGGTTTCTACGCCTATTAAGAAGAAGACTGATAAGATTTTATTGTAGTTGAAATTGGCTTCCGAAGGGTTTATAAATTTTATGCCTTATCGAGGCAATCTTTGCAACGAGCGACCTATGTCGGTGGATAACTTTTTAAATTTAGAATTTTAATGCGCTGCTATAGCGATGAAGATGAGAGACACAAATCTTTACCAATACCAATTGATCAAAATTTTCCTCTCTGAGGTAGGTAACAACCCAGGAAACAACATATACATACACACGTCTACCAGAATGATCTCATATAATTTCATTGTACTTATATTCTGGGTTTCAAGCCACAAAGAATTTCGGGAAACGAAATACCTGATGAAATTGGAAAAAGTGTCATCTTTAGAGATATCGACAGTAGCTAAAAGTGATACATAATGAAATTTTCAAAAGGCCTGACAGACGGATCAGGTTGAGATGAAAGGCCTTACAAACATGCAGGATCGCCAAGATCATTTGCAAGAGCTCCGAAGAGAAACGATCATGCTTTTTACTTATAAAGACTCGAAAAAACCGCAAGACGATTTTTGCGGAATGTGTAAAGAAGTAGGAAGAGATAGAGAGACGTAGGAACACCTCCTCCACTTCTAGGCTTTAAAAATATTGCTCTGAAATTGTGCACACCTCCTTTACTCCACAAGCAGCTGCTCATTTGTCGGAACCACTGATATCGGACCACTTTAGCATATATCCGTCATACACACTGAACGATTGGAGTCAAGAGTTTGTACGGACAACTTTTTCAGCTGACTAAATTTGGTGAAATTGTGAGCTTCAAACAATTGCTGCAGTTTTATAACAAGGCACTCGATGTCTTCAAAGTGAAAATATCTTTCGAAAAGCACTACTTAACTACCATATTTGAAATCATTACAAGTTTTATTACTGTTCGTTTGGTTCCTGTAGCGATTTATTTTCATTATCTGTGTATTTTCATTGCTATTTCGTTCATCGCTTGCTGTTATTGTACATTTGTGCGTGCTGCAGAATGGCAAGAACAGGCCATTTCCATCTCCAACTGATTATCTCTTTGCAATGATAACTAGCTGCGGGCAACTACTTGCTTATTGTAGTCACGTTACAGAGATTGCAGATAGGCCGCTGGCGTTTTTTATATCTATTGCTCTCTCTCTGAGCAGACTGGTACAGTTAGTTTTCTTTATAGGTATATATATACGAACATACAGTTATTTCCTTGAACTTGTAAACATTTCCTGCTCTAATTTTTACCCCGACACTCTTTTTACTGACGTTGGTGTCATTACATATGAACACGCCTGCCAATCCGCAGCTGTCAAATGTCATGCTGCCTCAACACTGTCAGTGCCGTAAAACAAGATAAATGAACTACACGGCCGAGCTGAGGTTCAAGCGGCGAAGAATACATCATTTATAGATGTGGCGTGGTGTTCGCAGCTGCTGAAGTGCTTACATTTGGCGCAATATATCATGTTTGCACCATTTGATTTCAGAATATTGACTCGCTTCTCTCACACAACTGAGAGCGCCTATTAGCTGACCTTGCCGCCAGCTACTTGCACTATGTGTTATTGCTATTGCTTTCATATGGGCCGTTTCAATCCGTGATTATACTGAGATTTCGTCTGCATTCCATACTTTGCCGCTGTATCGTTCTTCCTTCCATTTCGCGCCTCCAGAAAATATTCATCCATACTCGTTTGTCTGTAGGTTTGTTTGTGTGTATTTCCCCAGCGTCCAATTCAATAAAATTTAGTACGTGTTGTAAGGGTTAATCGATGTTTAGTTGTTGGCGAGCAGCATTTTTATATGTTGGCCGCAGGCGTTGCGATAAAAATGTATTTCGTGTATTGCTTTTCTGTCCGGCGGGACAAACGGATATTCAATGTTTGTGAGAGATATTTTTTTGTCAATACAGAACAGATAAATACAACAATATGCCATCGCTTGCAATGGAGTATTATGAATAAGGCAAAAAAAAAAAAAACAAGTAAGGAAGGGCTAAGTTCGGGTGTCACCGAACATTTTATACTCTCGCATGATAAAGTGATAATCGAGATTTCATTATCCGTCATTTACATATTTTTTAAATACCGTATTTGTGTAAAGTTTTATTCCGCTATCATCATTGGTTCCTAATGTATATATTATACAGAGAAGGCATCAGATGGAATTCAAAATAGCTTTATATTGGAAGAAGGCGTGGTTGTGAACCGATTTCACCCATATTTCGTACATGTCATCAGGGTGTTAAGAAAATATTATATACCGAATTTCATTGAAATCGGTCTAGTAGTTCCTGAGATATGGTTCTTGGTCCATAAGTGGGCGGCGCCACGCCCATTTTCAATTTTTAAAAAAAGCCTGGGTGCAGCTTCCTTCTGCAATTTCTTCCGTAAAATTTAGTGTTTCTGACGTTTTTTGTTAGTCGGTTAACGCACTTTTAGTGATTTTGAACATAACCTTTGTATGGGAGGTGGGCGTGGTTATTATCCGATTTCTTCCATTTTTGAAATGTATATGGAAATGCCTGAAGAAAACGACTCTATAGAGTTTGGTTGACATAGCTATAGTAGTTTCCGAGATATGTACAAAATGCACTTTTCCAAAAAAATTACGTCCAAATATGCCCCTCCCTAATGTGATCCTTTGTGCCAAATTTCACTTTAATATCTTTATTTATGGCTTAGTTATGACACTTTATAAGTTTTCGGTTTCCGCCATTTTGTGGGCGTGGCAGTGGGCCGATTTTGCCCATCTTCGAACTTAATCTTCTTATGGAGCCAAGAAATACGTGTACCAAGTTTCATCATGATATCTCAATTTTTATTCAAGTTACAGCTTGCACGGACGGACGGACGGACAGACGGACGGACAGACATCCGGATTTCAACTCTACTCGTCACTCTGATCACTTTGGTATATATAACCCTATATCTGACTCTTTTAGTTTTAAGACTTACGAACAACCGTTATGTGAACAAGACTATAATACTCTCCTTAGCAACTTTGTTGCGAGAGTATAAAAAAAATCAGAAAACATCAAAAGAATTGAATTCGTACGTGATCAGTTTGAGAAGTCTGTGTGTTATTTAAATTTTCTGTACTGAATATTGATTGGCAACTCTGCGCATGCAATGCATTATCAAGCCACTATGGATACTTCAACACGGTAAGACTAAGAACGATATTGGAAAAGATGGTCATAATAACATGGTTACTATAACAATATACATTGAGAGGGCTGTACAACTTGTTAGAAATTATGTATGGACACCGGCGCAACTACAGCAGATTATTGATAGGGATGTAGGACAACAATGAATAGAGACGCTAGTTGGTCCAGAATAGAGTCATCATTATCAAGTAACTGGGTCAATCAAGCCAAGGATTATCAGATGGTTTTACGCCACGATCGTGCGACCAATTATCACTTATGGAGCGGTGGCTTGGGCTTAGAAAGCATCGCAGACTCTCGAGCTACGGCTTAGGGACAGTACAATTATGTGGTACACCAATGGCTCGAAAACGTCGAAGAGAATTGGCGCAGGGGTGGAAACACCACGCCCAAAATTCTTCATACCCATGAGTAGTTTTCCGAGCATATTCTAAGCAGAGGTCTGTGCTATAAATCGATATGTAGAGTTAACGAAACTTTCGCAATGAACGTATAGCTATACCAAGCGATAGCCAATCGGCACTCAAAGCAATTTCTGCATACGAGATCAAATCGCTATTGCTGCAGGAGTGTATAGAACGACTGAATAGACTATGAGAATGTAACCAATTGCCAGATTACAAAGGTATAGCCGGTAATGAACTGGCTGATGAGCTTGCCCGCTCCGCGGCATCCACCAACATGGTAGGACCGGAATCACCCACAATGTCACAAAGGCAGTAGATTGACCAGCATTAAAAACAACTGGCTTGCGGTTGAGCATTGATATTCCTAACAACAGCCTTAGCATATGTACCTATTGGAAATTTTAACAGCACTAGTAGCGGCTGCAGGTAAAGCAACGGGTGTGAGATAATCCACACTCACATTATCAGCAAAAAGAGAAACAGCAACGTTGGACGGAGAAATATTGGTACCAACAACAGTGGCAGTAGTGAGAATAGAGCTGGCAGCAGATGCAGTGGCGAAGGAAGCATTCGAAATTGATGCAGAGAATTTGCCGTTGTCAGTAATATGCTTTGATCATTGCAGATCGCTGACTTCAATTCGTGAAGACTTAGGAACAAAGAACTTCGATCATTATATAATTGTTGGATTTTTATACCCTGAACAGGGTACATTAAGCTTGTCACGAAGTTTGTAACACCCAGCAGGAAGCATCGGAGACCCTATAAAGTATATATGTAAATGATCAGTATGATGAGCTGAGTCGATTTAGCCATGTCCGTCTGTCTGTCTGTCTGTCTGTCTGTCCGTCTGTCTGTATATATACGAACTAGTCCCTCAGTTTTTAAATATCGTTTTGAAATTTTGCGAACGTCATTTTCTCTTCAAGAAGCTGCTCATTTGTCGGAACGGCCGATATCGGACCACTATAACATATAGCTGCCATATAAACTGAACGATGGGAATCAAGTTTTTGCATGGGAATCTTCCTCACTTCCTGACGATATATCTTCACGAAATTTGGTATGAGTTATTGTTCATAGAAATAAACGTACAAGGTGGGGTACTTTCTCAACTGCTCTCTTCACTATCGTTTGTGTCATAGTGATCTTGGTGGTTAACGACCAACTTAAAGAAATCGAGAAAGATGGTCATAGGGGAATAGCCTATGCTGCAGATGTTGATCTTATGGTTAAAGGAAAATTCTTAAATACCAACTTGATGTCAATTAAAAATAAAATATTTTTAATTACTAGAAGATATAAGATCCGAAATGTGCTTATTCTTCCTTTCGGAGGTTCTTATCTTCAACCTTTCGATAAGGTGAACTAGCTAGGACTTATCCTTAAGAGAAAGCTTTCATGGAGGCCAAATTTATTAATATAGAAGAGCAATAGGTAAGAGGTGAGGACTCTCACCAAAGTTAGTGTTTGGCCAATATTATTCTATGGTGTTTGCTTCCGCAGGAGAATGCTGGTGTGGAGTTTTCTGTTAGGAGCTACCAGACCTCTTTCGTATTTCTCACATTAGACGTACTGCTGTAAAATGCAGCTTCTTTCAAAGAGGTGAGCACGCACTCCGACAGCAGAGTGATAATACTAGCGCTGAGCTCGCTAATTGCGTGCGATTTGGATCTACATTGGCGTCTTGAGCCTGAGCTGTGAAACCAATGGACCTCGTATGCGTTTATCAGGTGTTGATCAAAAAAGACAATTCCTGTACGAATTATATGACTGATCATTATAACCCATTATTTTTCGAAAAAATTATCGTCAGAGACATTCAAAAAATGTATTTCACTCAAAGAGGTAAACGTTTATACTTAAAAAAACGTATATTCCTGAAAATTTACTAATTTCTCTTATGTGAAGTACACATCCGGTTTACCAGAAAAAACTCCGACCTTTTTATTATTATTCCTACTTTTTCTCAAGTTGGTAGCGCATACCATTTGGGTATATACGAAGGTTTATATAAACATCGTATTTACTCGCACTTAGTTGTTCCTCAACTCACGTGAGTTCATTTTTGTCACTATTGAAAACCACGAAATATGCTTGCCATTTCGCAAGTGAAAAATTGCATGCGATTCATATTCAGATTTTACAACAACGTATGCACATATATAAACTTTTTTGCACTTATTGCCCATATATACATGATATATACTATAGTATTCTTCAGAGTGAGAAAGAAAAACAGTTTTTGTCAGCCAGTGAAGCAATAAAGAGAGGAAATTTGTGTAGACGCTGCTCCTGGAATAATGCCATGATAACAAAACCTACTTTTTCTTATTTATTATTACTTAGTTATTATAGACAAAGGTAGTCTAAAGCTAAATGTGTATGGAGTAACACTAAACTGCTGCACTAAGATTATTTTCAGGCTTGTAATTTTTCAGTGCTTCGAATCTGTGAAACGTGGCGCAAATATCTCACCTTTTTCTGGAGTGCGCTACACACAGGTTTAGCATATTTGAAAAGGACCGGAATCTTTTCTATTTAGGTTAAGAAGCAGACTAGACTAGAGTGCGACACCGTTATCTTCTCGGTAATATGCACTGCTTGTAATTAGTGCTTTGCAAAGGTTTATCAAGGTTTCAAGTTCAAAAGATATTTGGACTTTCATTTCTCACTTTAAATATTTCTGGTTTCTTAACGATCAGCCACCGTATTCGCCAGTTTTGGTGGCTTACGTTTATGCGTGAAGTTTATATGTACCGGGTCAAATTTGATCTGAAGTATATCATTTCGAATCGCATATGCCTATGTGTATCCATTGGAGTAACTTCTCAAATGGCTTCAATCGGTTACTATTAGAATTCTATTCAATAAGGAAAATTCGAGTGAATGCTGTTGCAAAAATTATTACAGGACACACCCGGATTTCTACTTATTATGATAGTTGTTTTTTCGATTTACTACACTTTAAAGTTTGTGAACTAGCACCTATCTTTTTAGATATCAGTCAAAACACATTAATTAATCGCATCCTAGCCTACTTGGAATTACAGCTTTTTAAATAGTTTAAGTAAAGATAGAATCAGCTGATAAAATAATTCATACGTATGTAGCCTTACACCAGCCGTGTAAGATGAAAACCTAAGCTTTTTATTAAGTATTATAAATGTGCTGACCTTGTCTTTGCAGTTTCCAATGTATATGTTATAAATGTCCTCTATTCGCAACTGCGCCCTCCATTAATCCATGGCGTTTGAATGAGGACGAAGTTTGGCTGTTCTGCTGCCATGCATCTAAATAGAGTTATAGTTTTGGAGATTAATTTGAAGTAGACGCATTAACTATTGTCTTATCTGTGTCTTCCTGAAAGTCAGTTAAAAGCTCACTCTCTGTGAATGATTTGGAAAGTTTCGAAGACTCCATTAGATCTTTCTTGACTTCATACTTCACTTCAAGTAGGCTTCTTACATCCGCGTTTGACTTGTAGGTCATGACCTTCACCTTTGCGAATCTATGGTTAACCTCCTCACCGCTTTTCGTTAGTGATGGTATGGATTTTTTCCCCATTTACAATAGTTTTTACTACGGAATCTTCGAAGGCTTTGGCGAATATCCATCTACCAGATGACATACAGAAAATGGGTCTGGCAGTGAACGAGAGCAAGACGAAATATCTCCTGTCATCAAACAAACATTCGTCGCACTCGCGACTTGGCTCTCACGTCATTGTTGACAGTCATAACTTTGAAGTTGTAGATAATTTCGTATATTTAGGAACCAGCGTAAACACCACCAACAATGTCAGCCTAGAAATCCAATAACTCTTGCCAACAGGTGCTATTTTGGACTGAGTAGGCAAATGAGAAGCAAAGTCCTCTCTCGACGAACAAAAGCCAAACTCTATAAGTCACTCATTATACCCGTCCTACTATATGGTGCAGAGGCTTGGACGATGACAACAACCGATGAGTCGACGTTGCGAGTTTTCGAGAGAAAACTTCTGCGAAAGATTTATGGTCCTTTGCGCGTTGGCCACGGAGAATATCGCATTCGATGGAACGGTGAGCTGTATGAGATATACGACGACATTGACATAGTTCGGAGAATTAAAAGACAGCGGCTACGCTGGCTATACCCGTCCTACTATATGTCCAGATGGATGAAAACAACCATGCTCTGAAAGTATTTCGACAGAAAAGTTCTGCGAAGAGGAAGACCTCCACTCCGTTGGAAAGATCAAGTGGAGAAGGACTTGGCTTCGTTTGGAATATCCAATTGGCGCCACTTAGCGAAAAGAAGAAACGACTGGCGCGTTGTTGTTAACTCGGCTATAATCGCGTAAGCGGTGTCTGCGCCAATTAAGAAGAAGAAGATGACAGTTTCGGTTTACGGGCTATGATGAACTACACTATCTGGTCCGACGATGATGGTGTAGCTGAGATTCAAACCTTGCTCTTGCTCGAGATAGGAAATCTTTCGTGCCTATCGCCACTAGCTTGATTTCGGGGTAAACCACTCCAACCTTGAATATTGCGGCCTTGTATATCTGGAATGATCGATAGTCATCACAAACTGTCATATTGATTTGGCCCTGGCATCATGGGGCATATGTACATGACTATGATAACTTGAATTGCTTAATAATATTTGCAGCACCACTTAATCAGCGTAGCTTGCAACCACTTCCATTGCTTTCTGAGGCTCCTTCCTTCGGGATTTCTCTCATTCAGCACACCAATGATAATGCGGTTTCGGGCCACATCAGCAAATGATTTTGAGAGCGTGACGCTCTTAGTCTGTCAGCTGACGACGTAGTCTCTTTAGCTGATATTTCCCGCTTGGTTGCTAATGCTGGCGGAGCAAACTTGGCAAGACTGCTCTGGCACAGTAAATGGATTCTTGGAGCTCCTTCGTTAGCTCTTCCTTGGTTGGCGGTTGCACTTGCATTTTTCTCAGCAAAGGAGCAGCACGTGGCTTCTCCGAATACTTTGGCTTCGCTGCTTGCATTACTAGCAGCAGCACTTTTGACAATTTTCACCTCATGTACTCAGTAGCCACATTTTAGCTACTTGGTTTGGTACCGGCTGTCGTTTGTGCTGTTGCTTTCTTGGAGTCCGTCTTGGCTTCAACTTCCTTGATAGTGCTGGTCTCTGCCAGATCAATCTTCGCTCCTGCCTTTGCCCTGGCCATTCTTGAGTTCGTTGCCAACGCTGCTCTCAGCTGAGAACAACTAGTTCCCCCTGCTTTTTTTTAGGAGATCCGAACTCTTTAAATTCGTATTTTTGTTGTTGTTTTGGTTTATATTTTGGACCCAGGAGTGTCGGAGAAAGTATGTCCGCTTGCGCATAGCCCTCGCAACGCTAGTACGGCTATCTTATTACAGAGAGCGTCGAGTATCCGTAAGCTCCACACGAGTCTGAGCTATTTAAGGGCATCGAGTCAGGTAGCTCCTCTGCACGATTCGAATGACACCCTGATCCAGCCTCCCTATCTAGATGCTGAGCCATTGATTGAGGAGGAACGAACACCCAGCTAGGAAGTCTGACCGTAGCTAGATACCTCGCTTCTACAACAGGGGCAAACTGTTGCCAGCTCGTCCCTGCATACGTCGTGCTACTGTGGTATCTATTACAAGTCGGCACCCAAGGAGAGGGTTTAACGGCGATTTTTGCCGAAAGATAAAACACCATCATTCCTTCGCCGATAAATTAAAAATCAGATGGCCCAGAATTTGAAAGCCTCTTGTTAGCATTTTCCCCCTTAAGAGAAGAGACATTGTACCGAGTTTTACAGCTGCAGACTTATCAATCCGTCCTCGACGCTATAAAATATAATGTTTTATTTTTTCAATAAATAAATGCCAGGCGTTGCAGTCAAGCCATATTTATTCCACAAGAACAAACTCTTAAATACAAGTATTTATGTACATATATGTATGCACTTCCTTCGCTCATTCAAGGAAATATCGTATGAAGTTTGTTGCTCCGAATCCTTTCGCTTCCGTTGTGGCAAGTAAATTTATATACTCTTTGCTGCTTTGCTGTTTTGCTTGTTAAGCTCTTACGCTTGAATATTTCGCAACAACATAACATAATTCTTCTCTCCATCGCTGTCAACAAAATGTTTCAAAGGCACAACTAAGCAAACACTGACGGCGAGCGGCAGCAATTTCTCACTTTCAACATTTCTTCGGTTTAATTTCTTGAGCTTCGGTTGCAAATACTCGGTTTGCCTGTTGGCAATGAAGAAAAAAGAAAATAAAAGCTACACATTTTGCAGCTAAACGGATGACTGTGTGGATTGCCTTTTAACTCGTTAACTTGTTGTAGAATGTTAGGAAATTTCTTGTGAAATATTAATTATTTTTCGACATATGACTAATAAGTTTAAGTGTGGAGCGAGCAGGGGAAACTGGGTTAAGATGTTGAAATTTCTTTTTTTTTTATAAGATTTGCAAAGAGCTATTCGAATTTTTGATGAAAAATCGGCATTTTAGTATTTCCCGATATCCTAATTAGGTAAGCATCCACATTTACTCCACTTTTACACCACTGTGTCTCGTTTGGACAACGGTCATTTATTTACCTCCGTAAAATTATTGCTTTGATGTGCATTTCTAGTGTTCACAATTAATTTGGACGCAAATTAAGCGCTCCATTAAAGTTAAGGGTTAAGGGTCCTTTTTGCTGCTTGAGAGTTTAGTAAGAGAAAACAAATTTGCTGCGCTTGAAAAAATTTCAGGCTTGTTCTTAGATGGAACTATTTATATATTAAATTAAATCGTTTGGAAAAAGAAGTGATGTTTGAGGAAACCTAATTTTAGTGGAATTATAGCTACTTGGTTATAATGAATGTAACTGCTTTTAGAAATATGTGAATATTTTCGGTATCCTTAACAAGAAACAAGCACAGAAGATATTGGACCGGCTTTAGCGCTGGAACAGCTTAGAACACTCTGATGGTATCTGAAGATGTCTTTGGAATCTCATAAATTGTAGTCCTACCAATATCCGAAATCGAAGGTAGCTTAGACGGAAAATGTTCTACTCTAAGTGACTAGAAGAGTAGCCCATAAGTTTGAAGACCCCTCCGAAAGGCAAATTCAAAACCTCTTTGAGTGTATCATACCGTGGGGACCCCACCTGCTTACAGCGTTGTCTTGCCAATGCGGAATAAGTGCACAAGAGATGCTCCATTGTTTCTCTGGTGACCTGTTCTAGACATTTCCTTCAATTTTCTCTTTCTGACAGCCCCATTCTGTTTGCGTGTATCGCCGCCAAACAGTGACCAGTTAGTAGTCCTATCATGTTCCTACAGTCGCTTCTATCGAGTACCAATAGGAGTTTTTTGTACTTCCGATTTACCGTTTTGCACCTGACTTTAGCAGCGGTACACCATTCTTGGAAATTTGGTCCACTATTACCCTCGATTTGTTTGTGATCTGGTACCCAGTTGCTTTCCTCTGGCAACAATTTCTACTGCAGCCCTGCTTCCCAAGACACTTCTGATATTCGATACGAGGTTACTGCCTTGATTGCTGCTTGGCTGTCTACGTAGATGTTGACTCTGGAATTACCTGCAGGTACATTAGAGAGCAGTTCTGTGGCTTTCGCAATAGCAAAGACCTCAGCTTAAAATATACTGCAGTGGTCCGGCAACTTAAAAGCCTGCCTTATTCTTAACTCTGGACAGTATATTCCAACCAACGCCATCGTCCATTTTCGAGTCATCCATATAGACGTTTAAAGTGTTGCACGAAGCTAACATATCTTTACGTCAGCCATCTTTTTCTATGTTTAATTTGAACTTTTTTCCCAGTTGAAGAGTAGGGTCATATAGTCGGTATTTGTTCAGCCGCCAACCCACCACCCTTCTATATGTAATTTCCTATTCCAGTAATTTTAAATTTTGCTGCGCAGTTTTCTTTCTATAGGTGGGTTTAGTACCAGTTCAAGAGCCGCCGTTGGGGTTGTTTTTAAAGCACCTGTAATGCACAGCGCAGCGAGCCTTAGAACCCTATCCATTGGCTTCCGGTAGGTGGATTTCCGTACGTCTGTCCACCATACTAGCTTTCCTCACTCTTTCTTCCGCATTGTGCTTCCCCAACTCTTTTCTGTCAAAGGCTTATTATAAATAGAAGTAGAGAAAGTGGTACTTTAATGATTGGCAACCCATCGGATGCTCTAATCAAAATTTTCCCCCAATTCCATTAAAATTTTGTTTCATTTCTTTTTTATGATGCTATTTATGGATCTTTAATTCTTTCAAAAAGAGACTTAGTAACAGTAAAAATTTGATGATACTTCCACATCATGGACTGCTTCTACTGAAGCTAATAGTTTCTTAGTAACAGAATATTAGCTTAAAAAATTTACATGAGCATGAGTTATTTTTTCGGATCTTTTTCGAACTGAAAAACTAAATCACCTTCACAAAGTATCATAAATTGTATAAGCACTAACCTATATATCTTTACCGTCTCCAACTCACCACCCTCACAGTTCCTATTCACATGTAATTTTAAATGCGTCTTTTCTTTATCCTAATGGAGCTGTCCCAGAGCTTCATCCTTAGCAATGTATCAATGTCATAATGGTTAGGTAGATTAGGTCGTAAAGTTGATCCTAATCGATGGAACTCGTTTGGACAAATGTCTGTCTTTTGTGTTACCCATAAACTCTTAGAAGTGAATCGTCTGTTCCTCTCAGATCAACGAAGCGTTTTGAGCTTATCACAAATTTGTGGTTAACGTCAATCCCAGCCACTTCACTAAGTTCGCCGAAGGTATGCCTACCGAGATATTTCAATCTCAGTGAGGTAAAAGCGTGACGAAAGCGCATAAAGTGTCAACATGATTCCATCTCTTATAACATTGGACAGGGTCCAATCAGTAGACTTTCAATTACGGTGAGACTGACTTTGCCAAGAGCAATAGTTCGGAGTATCTCTTACTCTGGCCTAAAAGTTGTGGTCGTACAAGCAGTGGCTGTTGATCAGCGCTTGCCGAGCTAACTGGCGGCTCCTAGGTTCAACGCTAGAACTCAAGAGGGCATCAGAAGACCTGCTTCCATTTGGAGGAAATTGAGCAAGAGAATTCGGCTTTCTAGTTTTCGCTGAAAGCTCAAAGTCCATACAGCCGCTCAGCTATCGGAGCTAATAAACCACTCTCTAAAGGATACTGCGCTTCGCTGCTCTATATCTACCGCTACTTTGATGGCAGCCACCTTCACTGGTGGGTCTGGTAAAACCCGATGCAATAAGAGGCAATGGGATTTAATTTTACAGGGCTTTCAAGCGGCTGACTCGTGTGAAACTCTAGTACCTTAGTTTTAAAATAATTTAACAACTTTCGGTTTTAGTCAGCATGAACTACTTCGAAACTCAGTATCACTTAGCGGCCGGCCACATTCACCTGAATCTATTTACGCGCAATCCGAAGCCTTCGAATATACTGAATCCTCATTACGAGTAAGTAAAGAACATTGTAATTTCCGGCAGAGAAAATTAACTTGAGCAACTTCACCTGTAACAAAGACATTTCCGCCAACGTTTACATTCAACAAACCGCAAAAATTTCGGAAGTAAACGAATGAGGAGGTGACACAGCACCCTTGGAAATTTAAGACATAGCACGGACACTTTACCATGAACTCACGTGCAATAGCGGCATTCCGGCATACCGTTACAATGACCAAAAGTACAGTCATTAATAAAGACGAGCCGGCATCATAGTGATTATCTGCAGCGAGCAATTGTATATATATGTATGTACTAGGTCCATATACATACGTAGGTATGTATATGTTAATGAGTCGAGAGAAGACCGAGTTTTAATAGTTTACTAAGTTGCAGTGCGAAAATTTTGCAAAACCGGTGATACCGCATAGACCGGCGGTTTGACATTGAAAAATTGCTATTTGCAAATGAACCAACTCTACTAACAAGTAACTGGCAATGAGCAAACGAGCTACGAGGAATTTAGTGTAATTCATAATAAGTTGGACTATGATGGAGGTGTGTTGCTGGCTACGTCTGTCTGATTACACTGATTAACAGCGAAATGCAACACTGAGAGATAAACTGCAGTGTTTTGATAAGAGTTCGGAAGATGAAGATTTTTGTGGTGGCATTTAGAATATATTTAACATGGAAGAAACTCTAACGGCTGGCTGATGAACTCGTTGTTCGTGATGAGGCGAAAATTCACATAGAGCTTACGAAAATTTGGCTTAGAATTTTCGGTTGAGATGAACTTTCTCGCTGAGTCTATCATTGGGGCAAATACAGGCCGTAACGTCAAAGAGATAAAGTAAAATTAGAAATGGAAGGCATGAAACTATTAATTCTGTCAGCTACTCTGATAATTTGAATCTGAAGAAACGGTCTTCGTAATTCTTCTCGATTCAACAATTGGAGAATATACCATCTGAGCGATCCGATTTCTCGTAAATTGAAATCAAAAGTTATTCAACTTGTCATCCAAGTCGTGGAACAATTGAGAGCGTTAAGAAGGAAACGTCTCAGTTCTTCCCTTTTTCCAGACAATTGCATTCGGAAGTAACACATCTCAGTCGTGCGATTTATTTTGAATATATTCTCCATCTACAGCCGAAGCTCTTTGCATGTTTGAAGAATTTCCATTAAGTATTCGCTTTCCATGTTCAACAGTGTAAATATTTCCATTTATTTATTGTCTGCTACGAGCAACTAAGCAGATAAAGTTGTTGTAATTTCTTTGCGACAGAAGAATTTTAATGAAATTGTTAACTCACTGTGACAGGTTTGGAATGAGGTGAAAGAGCGATAGTTAAAAAACGGTTACGGCTACGGAATACGTGATTCTGTTTATTTGAATTTGTGGTTAAATGAACTTGTCTTTCGATGGAAGAGATTTCGGTAAGAGAGAGAGAGAGAGAGAAATGTAAAACGCTTTTAAAGTAATGATTAATTACAAATTGAGTATTATGTTAAAATAGAGAGTAAAAATATGTGCATAGTTGCTTCAATTTTATAAAACGTATAAAGAAGGAATTTATCGTCACCTAAAACGCAAAACAACGTATCATCACAAAAAAATTTTAAATCGCTGTCAGATATAATAACCAAAATAGAAGCAATTTGAAATCGAAAATCAAATTTTGTTCAAATTTGGGTGTATGATAACCAATATATAACCCATGTATAACCAATACGTAACCCATATATAACCATTTTATAACCAAAACTCAAATTTAGTTTCAATTTGATTTATTTCTATTCCATCGCCTTTCCTTCGCCTGCAAACTTATGAAAAGTAATGTTACGTTATTTTGCATTTTAGTTGACGATATATACTTTTAGGCCAACTTCTTTTGATTTTATCCAATCTCATAAAAGCGGTTAACTCATCACGTGTGGCTGTTAAGGCATGGGTATTTGTTTTGAAGGTCAACGTGACCATACTTTCTTACCAATGGCTAGTTAACATCAAAATGAAATTTACTCTCTCAGGACAGTCAGTGGCGTAGCTAGGGGAGGCGAAGGGGGCCGTCGCCCCGGGCGCAACGTCTTGGGGGCGGCAAAATGGTATTTAAAAACTCCAATTCGGGCAAAAATTCCTGCAAATTGTGTCAAAAGTGTACAAGATATAGGGCGAAAATGGGTTTTTTCTATGGCTTTTAATAAGATGTCTTGTAAATTCACTATCAATTTCCTCAAAAACTGTATTGTGAGATTTTTGGAACTTCAGAATATGCGTGGCTTCTAGTTCCTAAATTTGATATACTTAATATCGAAGGTATTTTGTAAAAATTCACTTTTGTTTGAACCACCTCCTGAAACTTGTAGGTAGGTAGATAAAGGGGGGCGGCATAACATCCTTGGCCCCGGGCGCCCGAAGTTGTAGCTACGCCACTGAGGACAGTACTTTAATTATAATACATATATTAAGCTTTACAGTTCCATAAAGTTTTTTAAAATATTATTATTATTCCTTAGAATTAAACCCTTTGGTGAGGAAAATGTCTACGAAGTGTTAATGGTATTTCTTGCTTTGTTTTATTCCTCAATTAAGTGAACTGTACAAACTGAGTATGCTCAAAAGGTCCATCACCTAAATCTATAATTATTCTATCTATCATCCCCCTGTGGTCTTTAAAGTTAGCACACGACTTTTTATTTTCAACAAGTTCTTCATAAATATCAGATCTCCACATCATAACGACTTCCATGGTTCGGATGAATTTACTAGGCTATCGAAGGCCAGAGTACTCGAATACATTGAAGGCGAGAATCGTGCTTTTATAGTGTTCTCTTATTGATGTAGGGAACGTCAAATTTCTTCAGCCGTTTGGCACCCGGATACTTATAAGATTACATTTGAGATTATGAATCATATCAGAAGTTTAATGAAGAATAGAGTTCATAAACCCTAGTGCTGCCGAGCGAGAGTACAATAAAACGATTATCGTACCGGGCTAGGTTTGGTTAGGTTGAGTGGTCGGTTCTTATAAGGATCTCACTTGAACCGTTTGTAACGCCGCTCCGTGGGGAGTGTGTATGTTATGGAAGTGCATACTCTATTATAATTGGAAAGCATTTTATTATAATTGAAATATATGAAATTAGGTTTATTACGTTGTCTTCAGATTATTGTGTGGATAGTAGATCGAAAATGATTTGTCGCCACTCTGATTTGTCGGCTCTATATCATCACCCCTCTTCAATGGCAATGAAAAACAAAACATCTTGAACTTCCAATTTATTCACCAACGAATGGTACTAAATCTTGGTGTAGTTTTCTTGCAGTGTTCTTACGACCCAGCGGTATCTTCTTCATCTATCCTATCATGGCAAAACAATCGATAGTTTTCGGGTATCCCAGTTTTTGAATTAGAAAAAGTCAGGTGCTTCAAAGCCCAAATTCATATACTACACAGGCTGACTCCAATTTCTCCGACATAAGGTTTCATGACACTCGGATAAAAGGCTGTTGTTGTTCAGTGTACAAACGTTTCTCCCAAAAATTTCCAAGATACAAATGAAGTATAATATGGATACTAGATAATACTAGTACTTTTACATAAGCTTTCTCGAAAACTATAGGATGTAGTATCATAATTTTTCAATAACGTTAATGACGCCTTAAGTTGACTGAAGCTTCGGCTCTCTGAAGTACGAAATGTCAGCAAAAATGGGAAAAAATCTATGAATCGCTGTTTCTTACTAGTATTAAGAATCAATGGGTCTTTAGAAGAATTACTTCGATGCACAGCTCGAGGTAACCATTATACAATACAAGGTACATAAATATATTGCGACTTGACCTATTTTAATCAGAAAGGGTGGAGTTTTGAGGGACTTTTCATAAAGAGTTTCTTAGGCTAATATGGTTTTGAAGTCTAGAAAAAAAGAAAGAGAGTAATACAGCCCAGGAATGAGTTTAGATTCACACACCATAAAAGAAAATAATGCATGTGAACAAAACTTTCACCTAGCGCTTACACTGTTGTCCTTCTTGTGCTATAATTATTTTTTCAGCTGTTGTAGTTCCCATCTTTCCATGTCACGTGACCCAAATCATGCTCACTCTTTTACCTGTCAATGTGACAGTTTTTCAGTACTTGGGTGCCTAGTTACGGGGCAATTCGTTTTGTTGTCTGCTGACCTTTTGCTGCTGTCATGTCAAATGCTTGGCCGCAAAAGGTGTCAAGTGACAAAATATGCTATTCGTGTAGTTTAACGGGTGGCTTGCTCTACCTTTGTTAAATTCTAAGTTGTGATAAATAGTTATCTTGATGAAATAAAGGTTGATTTTATTTTTAAAGGGTTGCTTGTAATAATTTTTGTTTGTTGATTTTATTTAAAACAAGAAAAAACGTTAACTTTGCCCACACCGAAGCTCCAAAACTCTTCATAGACGCATTGTTATGGCACAAAAGGGTGAAGCAAGATCTTTATTTTGATTTTGGTCGGTCAGTTTATATAGAAGTCCTATGCGAATCTAGCGACGTAATGAGTAATAATCTATCTTAAATTTCATGAAGATATTTCATATGTTTTCCACGTAAGCACTTGGTTCCGATCTTATTGTTTATATGATAGATATAAGGTGCCAACAAATAAGCAGATCAGTGCCTTAAAACCTGAAGGGACTAGCTCGCGCAGACGGACTGATGGTCATGACGAATATAACTCTTCTTAACACGCTGAACGATTACCAAATATCTATTTAGTTTTTAGGGTCTCCGACGTTTCTTTTTGAGTATTCCAAACATCGTGGAAAACCTAATATATTCCATTCAGGGTATAAAATCGCATGAGTTAACCAAAAATCTTAAGAAAAAAAAATGCAATATTCGCCGTTGCCACTACATAAAGGACCACAAATCTTTCTCGTAACGTCGACTCATCAGATGTTGTCATCGTCCATGCTCCTGCTTCATTAAGCTGTGCGGGCATAATGAATGAACTTGGTCTTTGTTCGTCAAGAGAGGACTTCACTTCTCAATAACCTAGTCAAAGTAAGAAGTGTTGGCAAAAGTTTTTCTGCGTTGGATTTTCAGACTGGCATTGCTATT
The DNA here is from genome assembly GCF_024586455.1 of Bactrocera neohumeralis. NCBI lineage: Eukaryota > Metazoa > Arthropoda > Insecta > Diptera > Tephritidae > Bactrocera > Bactrocera neohumeralis. Next base: position 19,914,272 of record NC_065919.1, read on the forward strand.
AGTGTTAATGCTGGTTTCAAGATAGACGATATTATCTACACCTTCGAAGGTATGACGTGGGAGCCAAGCGCGAGTGCGGCGACTGTTTCATTGATGAAAGGAGATAGTTTATCTTGTCCTTGTTCATTACCAGACCCATTTGCTTCCCTTCTTTATCTACTCTGGAGGCCAATGATATCAATATCATCAGCTTACGCCAGCAGCTGCACACTCTTTACTACTCAGCTCTGCAGCTCAAATTATTTTCTCCTGCAGTAGATTGAAGAAGTCGAACGATAGGGAGTCGTTTTGTCTGAAACCTCGTTTGGTTTTCAACGGTTCGGATAGGACCTTTCCGATTCTGGCGGAGCTTTTGATATTGATCAACGTCAACTTACACAGCCGTATTACTTTTGCAGGTATACCAAATTCAGAATTCGTGGGATAAAGGCAGCTTCTTTTCGTGCTGTCAAAAATAGCTGTGAAATTGACGAAGAGGTGGGTGTGCCGATTCTCTTTTCACGGGTCTTTTCCAATATTTGACGCATGTTGAATATCTGGTCATTTGTTGATTTTCCAGTCCTAAAGCCACACTGAAAAGGTCCAATCAGTTTGCTGACGGTGAGCATTAGTTTTTCAGACAATACGCTCGATAGAAACTTGTATGTGATATTGAGCAGCTTTTCCCACGGTAGTTGGCGCAGAGGGTAGATTTAAAATGTTATTATGCATTAAAATGTTATTTTCTGACAAGTATTGTTATATAATGGCAACTAAACCAATATCAATTAATTTGAGAATAGTCTGTCACCGATAGCGACTTTTTTTGTGAGGAAAATGTAAAATTATCGAAACAAATTTCAGAAAATCTTTTCAGTCGATATTCATCATAGACCTTATTGCCATTTGCGTCTAATATTGAGGGGTTACATAAGTTTACGGGTTTCAAGAAATCAAATTTTTTATTGTTCTTTAAATTCGACAACACCTCTAGAATATTGTTATAAATTTTCAAGTTGATCCGAGTAATAGTTTCGGAGATGCAGTCTTAAGAACATGTGCGCTCGAAGCTGGACTAAGTGTGCCGTCTTTAAACGCATTTTTCTCGGATTGTGTTTTTGAAGTCGATCGATATTTATGAAATTTACACATGTCTTTGATGTACAATTCTTAAAGACTTGAACGAAGGATTCTGTTTTCGACTACAACAATTTGAAAACAAAAATGTCGTGAAATTTTCACTGAAATTCTCATTATTTCGTAAAACTGTTTGTAAAAAATCTAATTTTCAGTTGTTTTGCCTTCGTTCAAGTTCTAAGTAAAGATTTTAACTAAACCACGTGTTTTTTCATTTTAGATGATCCGGGCGCATCTTTTTTCTGAGTGGTCACCGGAAATGGCGTCGCAATGACCAAGTTTAATATATGTATTTTTTTCCAAAAATTTCGGGATTTTTTTGCTAATAGTGTATGTTTTTAACAATAAAAAATTCACGTAAAATATTTTATTTTTTATATGAGAAAAAAATTGTTGAAAAAATGCTGGTTTTTACCCAAGGAAACCTATGTAACGAAGATAAAAAAGTTGATTTTATATTATGGTACGATATGTATATACAATAATAAAAAACGCTTTACAAAATAGGTGAACAGCAGCCCCAATGTAGACCTCCATCACACCTAAAAACAATAATGTTGTGTACATTAATTAATGCGGCCAAATGACAAAAAACAACGAGCAAACAAAATTAATTCTTTAACGACATATTTAAAGATAAATTATTATTTTATGATGCAGCATGCAAGCGGATTATTTTGCAGCATTAACAATTGTATTGGCACAAAATCAAACAGATTGTGTGTGCATTCATTGGAAATATTTATTTCATAACGAGTTTAAGTGTACTTTATTGAAAACTCTCTTAAATTGCCATAAAATGGTTGCGAAAAGCTCAAATGTAAATAAATATGCGATAGATTGGCCTGACAGTGGAATAACAAATATCAGAGTTTACTCAGGGACAATGAATTTGTCGCTTTTGTGATTTCGTACTTGATTGCGTATACGCAGTGGCAGCTAATAATGAAGTGATATATCGTGTAAATATTTTAAATTTTGAACGTCGGCGGCACAAATGTTTTTTTATTCTCTCGCAACAAAGTTGCTAAGGAGAGTATAATAGTTTTGTTTACATAACGGTTGTTTGTAAGTCCTAAAATTAAAAGAGTCAGATATAGGGTTATATATGTATACCAAAGTGATCAGGGTGACGAGTAGAGTTGAAATCCGGATGTCTGTCTGTCCATCCGTCCGTCTGTCCGTCCATCCGTCTGTCCGTCCGTCAAGCTGTAACTTGAGTAAAAATTGAGATATCATGATGAAACTTGGTACACGTATTTCTTGGCTCCATGAGAAGGTTAAGTTCGAAGACGGGCAAAATCGGCCCACTGCCACGCCCACAAAATGGCGAAAACCGAAAACCTATAAAGTGTCATAACTAAACCATAAATAAAGATATTAAGGTGAAATTTGGGACAAAGGATCACATTAAGGAGGGGCATATTTGGACGTAATTTTTTTGGAGAAGTGGGCGTGGCCCCGCCCCTACTAAGTTTTTTGTACGTATCTCGGAAACTACTATAGCTATGTCAACCAAACTCTACATAGTCGTTTTCTTCAGGTATTTCCATATACAGTTCAAAAATGGAAGAAATCGGATATTAACCACGCCCACCTCCCATACAAAGGTTATGTTGAAAATCACTAAAAGTGCGTTAACGGACTAACAAAAAACGTCAGAAACACTAAATTTTACGGAAGAAATTGCAGAAGGAAGCTTCACCCAGGCTTTTTTAATTGAAAATGGGCGTGGCGTCGCCCACTTATGGACCAAAAACCATATCTCAGGAACTACTGGACCGATTTCAATGAAATTCGGTACATAATATTTCTTAACACCCTGATAACATGTACGAAATATGGGTGAAATCGGTTCACAACCACGCCTTCTTCCAATATAAAGCTATTTTGAATTCCATCTGATGCCTTCTTTGTATAATATATACATCAGGAACCAATGATGATAGCGGAATCAAACTTTACAAAAATACGGTATTTGAAAAATATGAAAATGACGGATAATGAAATCTCGATTATCACTTTATGATGCGAGAGTACAAAATGTTCGGTGACACCCGAATTTAGCCCATCCTTACTTGTTTTTGTTTTAATTTAAGGGAAGTATTGATTCGATCCAACGCATTTTTGACACAAAAATGGAATACTATAAATAAAATATTTTACCCAAATTTTAGCAATATATCTCACAAATTGACCGATACTTCTGGTAAAACGTCTGTCATACGCACTAGCGTAAACATTATTGGCATTTGGCTTCTGGAACAGTTATGGTACGATTTTGACAATTTTAAGACTCGTCATTGCATCCCTCAAAGATAATATTTTTTCGAAAAGTTTTTTCCGAATATACATATGTATTGGTATTTGAATTGTGTACTGGAAATCGAAAGAATCATAAGGAATTATAACTGAGTTATATGAGAAAGAGGGTGATTTCGCTCATTTACAGACTATCAGGATATAGTTGGAGTATGGTCTGAAATATTAGTTTTCACTTAAATGTGGAATATTCCACGGCCATCGTTGAAATTTGACATCAGCTCCTATAAAGCTCTTTTGAATCATCTTGGATGTTATATTCATCAACCGAAAACGTATGAAGTACCATAATTAAGCAGTAAATTTAAATAGAAAACTTTAATTTAGCACCTGGAGGTTTGAAAAAGTGGGCGTGGTCCCGCCTTCTAATAAGTTTAATGCACATTTCTCTTAAACTACTTTAAGAACTCCGACCGACAGTGCGAAAATGAATAAAATCGCATAATAAGTCCGCTCCCCATATAACGGTACTAGTTAAAAACTACTTAATGCACGATAAATCAATAACTAAATACGCCAGTGACATTAAATCTTACCCCCAATATAGTATGACTGTACTTTAATGAAGTCCTGGTTCAAATTGAACAATGAGCGCGGCACCGCCAACCTTTAGTTGAAAACACATATCTCGAGACCTGCCCGACTGATTTCAATCAATCTCGGATATTCATATGTTACAGTGTGCACATGAGTGAAACAAACTGCAACCACTCCTACTTTCCATATAAAACAATTTTAAATTCCATTTGAAACTTTCACTATGCAAAAATCAAGATTTTAGTCTCACCGAAGCCTCCAATACAAATACAAACTAGCACTTGGTTCCGATCGTTCAGTTTGTATGGATAGCTACCATGCTATATAGTGACACGATCTGAAAAATTTCTTCGACGATTGCATCATTACTTCAGAGATGAGCCGATGTCAAATTGCGAGTATACATATATACTTGTATGCTATAGTAGTCCGGTTCTGAGAACTGACTAACTTTTTTCGTTAAAAAAGAACGTATGCATACTTTCATATCGATATTTCAAAAACTGTGGGCCTAGTTCAGATATTTACAAGCGAACAGACGGACATATAAATAACTAAACGTGGCTTAATCGATTTGATCATCTCAACATTATTTATATACATATATACATATTTTGTAGGGTCTTCGAAGTCTCTTTCCGTGTATTACAAACCTTGTGGCAAACTTTATACGCCCAGGGTTCACAAAAACAACCATTTCACCACACAAAACACACTTAAAGGACTTTGATTGAATTGGCACACACGCGCTGTTTTTGCAACACTTCTCTGCAGGCCGTGACTGATTCGTAGCACAAAGTGTAAAATGTAATTTAAGAACATTTGAAATATGACGAAAGGCAAGAACGCATTTGAATTGCAAAAAAAGGTGATTTTTAGGAGGGTAAAAGCAATAATATTTTTGCGCTCACACTCACTTCACTGTACCGTTAGTTAAGTACTTAGGCACACAAGCGTTGACTCGAATAACTAATTTCTGCAGGACAAGTTGTAGAACACCAACAACAAAACCATAAATCCTATGAAACATCGAAAACAATTTAAACGTGTGTGTGTGTGTGTGCGTGCGCATGAAAAATAAAGGGTGATAAAATAGTCAAAGTGTGCGAACCGCGCTGACTTTGTGCGTAAACATCGAACTTTTTGTTAGAGAAATGTCTGCACGGCAATTCATATCGCTGCAATGAGAAATTACCGTCATTGATCAAAGGGTGAGTTTGAGTTGGTTGCATATGTAAATGAAGGGATTTACACCTCAAACCATTTAATGTGCGTTTCATTGTCATGTCAGTTATATATATATATATATATATATATATACATATATATATGTATGTGTGTATTGCATTTATAGTATTCCAAACACGAGATTTATAAGCTGTTATATAAACAGCATTTTTTAGCTTCAACACACACAATTGAGCTCAGATGCGTTTGATGAATGAGCGCAAAGCTGAAAAGATATAATATAAACATACTACGCTATCATATTTATATATGCAGGCATGAGAATCTTTTTCTGTAGTTGTTGTTGCTTGTTGCTGCTTTCCGCAGTGATTGCTTGTTTTTACACTTCGACGCCGAGTTCTTTCAGCTAGTGCCAGGAGTTGTTGTTGGACTTATTCGGTATGATATATTTTGTCTTTTTTTATTTTAAGCTCTTTATCATAAGTAAAATATTGAATTTATTTCAGTGAGAAAGTTGTCGAGCTCTGCAAAATCTATTTATGCTTTTTACGAAGCTATTTGGTTGAATGAAGAAATAACTAAGTTCGACTCAACTGAAGGAAATTTGAAGTTAATAAAACTTCGAAAATGTTTTCAGGTCTTAAAATATATGGTTTAATACTATCTAATTTGACCGGACTGAAAAAATATTTAATACAAATCTTTATCATGTTATCAAATCAATCAATTTCGGCTGGATTTTTGAGCGTCATTCACTAGATTGTTGAACAGTTTCGACTTCATATATGCATTGTGTCAAACAGGTACCCAGAAATTGTAATTTGCATTCCTCGCATAAATTATATTTCAAAAAATTGTATTTTGCTAAGTTGGTAAGACTATCTTCATCTTGCCAAATATGATGAGAGCATGTGTCTTCTTTGTTTGCAACAGCTGCAAATCGGTATGCAGTAGTGCGATTTTTCATGGATAAAAATATCAAACAAAGAATTTGTATTTCGTCAAATTTTCGTGTGCGGAATCCAGATTGTTGGTAAATTTTCGTGATTCAGTTTTATCAAAACCTCAAGCCTACGAGTGATACAAATCCTTCGAGAGATCGTTGAAGACATGCCTCGTTCTGGAAGACCTTCAACCTCTTGAACTGATGGAAAAATGACGAAAAATTACGGGTATGGTGCTAGAAAATCGTCAGGCAACTGTTAGAGAAATGCATGAGAGCTTGACATCACACCGCAAGTCAGCTAAAATGATTTTGGTGGATATTTTGGGTATGGAACGAAATTTTTTTCAAAAAGAGTACCGTAAACGGGTCTTTCTGGGCATGCTTGATGGTGCAAATTCCGATCCCTTATTAGTGAGCATTATAGTTGCCAATGAAACATTCGCTTATGAGTTTGACATGTCAACAATCATCGGAATGGAGGAAATAAATAGAGCCGAAACCAAAAAAACCAAGCCAAAGCCGCTCAAAATATCAAGGTGCTGCTCATTGTTTTGTTGTTTTTTTCCGATATTTGTGATTTGGTGCATCATGAATAGGCTTCAATAAGGAGTTCTATTTGGCCGTAATGGGGAGGTTGCGTATGAACATCCGTTCGATGATAATGCACTATCTCATCGAGCTACGAATTTAAAGCCAAAAATGCAATGAATACAATCGATTAACCACCGTATTCACCAGAATTGTATCCGTAAGATTTGTTCTTGTTGCTCAAACTGAAATTGCTGCTCCGTTAAACCCGTTTTCAGTCGATCGATGAGATAAAACAGAATTCGCTGAAGGGACTGAAGGCCATCCCAAAAAGTGCTTATGTAAAGTGTTTCGACGATTAGAAAAATCGTTGGCATAAATGTATTACATCTGATGGGGATTACTTTGAAGGCGACAAAATAAATATTAGTACATAATTATGCTGTGCTACGTTGCCAATTTTCTTCTACGTGTTCGGATGTTTTGGTATGAGTCTAGGATTGACACGCTTCATACCCTAAAAATTTACCAAAATGCATTGAGTCGATCTACCAAAGATGTTATTATACTCTTATATCTCTCTGATGGCAGAACGACGATTTGCAGGCACTGCTTCTTTAATTCTCTCCATGTTTTCATTATTAAAGAAGGTGGATGGACGATTCACATGAGCCAAATATTCGATGAATTCGCGACCTTCACTGTATGCTTTGGTCCAATCAAATGTTTGTACTTGTGATAAATTAGACTGTCCAAAGCATTGAGTCTTTTATAAATACAAAATTTAGAGCAAATTCAAAAGTAAAATTTTTTCTCTAATGGGTTGAAAGCTTAAGTATTAGCCAAGCAACAATTTCAAAAATCAATATCTAATCCAATAACAACATTATGATTCGCATAAAATACACAAAATTGTCTATATATATTACTGCATCAGATCTCTGGAAAATATTAAAGAAAATTTGGTGCAAAGCTCAGTACAAAATTTCTATAAAGTTCGTAGGTTCCTTTGACTATTCAAGTATTTGACGAAGTGATCAGTACATCAGATTCGCAGCATCCCATTATGCGGCAAATCACTATGCATGCGTCCATTTGTGTTCAAATCGGTGGCAAGCTCTTGCGGTCGGTTTGTGAGCAAGTGACGGGCATGGCAAGCAGTGAAGCGTGGCAGCTGGCTGCTGGCATATTATGCGTATGGAGGCCTCCAGTGAATGCTTACCTACTACGTACACACATATGTCATATACGTACATATACATACACATATTTGCGTATTTAAATGCATGGGTTTCAGAGAAGCATACACTCTGCTGATTTTGCGTTGCCCCTGGAGCGTATCTCTGCGTGTGACGCATATTGATGTTGCCCATGCGCTGGCACACGTGAAACGTAACCGCAACTGTTGTGGCAATACACCTGAGTGGATGCAATGGCATTGCATGTTGTTGTGGTTTCACTAATAACGCTCTTACCTGCTCAAACTAACCAAGCCTTTTGTTCGCAACATGCGTAAAATTGACTGATTGTTTGTGTAGCTGTTACGGGTAGCGGGAAGAGTATACGAAATTATTTTCGCTGCTATTTCAAGAAGTTTAAACTCGAAAAAATTATAAAAATATAGTGAAAAATATAGCTGCGATTTTTGGATGAAATATTGTTGAATTTATAATTTTTGAACTATATTATTATAGAAGAAAAATATTTATTGGAGAATAGAAATAGTTTTATCAGAAAAGTTTTATTTTAATGGACATTGGCTACAGTGCTGAGCCACGTTGCCAATTTTCTCTTACACGATCAGATGTTTTGGTACAAGTCTAGGATTGGCACGCTTTGTACCCTAAAACTTAACGAATATTTGTTTAGTCGATACGCAAAGATGCTTTTTTGTGTTTATTATAAAATTTAGTACAGTTTATTATCATAAAAATATTCTTATTACTCATATATATCGGGGCTATCTGTTCCTCATAGTAGTATATGGAATTATCAATTTAACTCAAAATTTATTATCATAAAAATATTTTTCCACATTCAATTCTAGGCCTTTGTTCATAATTTTAAAATTCTCAATTTATTCCTCAAAATTTATGTCGTTCAACTCAAAGTAATTTCCTTTGTATCCAATAGTCAATTTCTGTGATAGTCTTCAATGTGCGTAGCGATTCATCGACGGCGCAAAAACCAATAGTTGTCGGCTCATCATTTTGGCCTCTTTTTACGAACAGCATCGCGCAAACAACGCATAAAACTCAAGTGGTATTCCTTTTTGATAATCGACGCAAACTGTCAACATAACCTTGTCTATTGACCTGCTTTCAGGAGTTTTTTCTCCTTTGGCCCACTTTTGCCACTATATTCGACCGATTGACCCTTAGTTTCTGGTCGCAATCACTGGTGCAAGACTCGTAGCCAGTAATATTAAGTTTCATGACTTCCAGGTAGTCGGAAAGCATGGTTTCACAGACGTTAACACGATTTTGGAACCAATCGTGTTTTCACTTTTCTTAGACTCTATCATCTTCCAATCTGTTTTTTACTGATCCTTCCGATATTCCAACGATGCTAGCAATATCTCTGACTGTTAATCGTTGATTCTCAAGCAACAATTCTTTTATTTTATTGACGTGTTGATCTACGGTTGATTTTGATGGACGTCCTGGACGTGGTTCGTCGTCAATGCGCTCCCAACTTTCTTTGATTAACTTTTATCAATCAAAAACATTTGCTTGCGAAAAAAATGTATCTTCTATTCCAACATTCTGGACGTTTCAGCACCATAAATTTAATTTCGCATACAAAATATAATACAACTTCTTTCAATAATTTTACTAATCGTAAATCGCCCAACGCACTTTTTGTACTTCAGATAGACAAGCGTATACTAAACATTAATGAATATATTGATGTGACATTTGGGACAGATGTCACTGACAACCTAGAAAAAAATATTTTCACGAATGGGGTTTCATCTGAAAATTAATTTAAAAAGTCTTACTATTTTTTGCCCAATGCTTAATTAGCTTGACTTTATTATAAATATTTTGGACAAGCTAAATGTATTGTCGAATGTAAGTGAGTCTACGTTCTATAGTATAATTTAATTTTTCTTTCACCTTTTCGTCGAAGAATGAATATTGAATTCATTGGCAACATTTTTATGCTCTTGCAACAAGTAGGTCCACAGTCTAATAGTTTTGTTCACCTAACGGTTGTATGTATCAGCTAAAACTAATCGAGATAGATATAGGGTTATATATACTATGTATTAGTAATCACGATGATGAAACGTAATAAAACTTGGTAAAAAAGTACCATAAATAAGCACTAAATTAAGATAAAGAACTGTAATGTAAAAATAGATGAATGTACATTGAAACCATTTAAGTTAAAATAATCCAAATCGTTCACTGTCAAATTGATCAACTAAGTTTTTACACCCGATATGGTATGAGAGGGCTTTATGGGAGCTGATGTACACAATTAAGATTCAGAGATAATCCTTTCCTGATATAGTATGATAGTTTCTCTATGTATTAAAAACGGATTGAATCGGGTTAATACTTCCCTGAGCCCCCATATACCTATAATAAAGATTTTCGAACTTCCATGTGACTTTATACCTCATATACCGGCCAATATGTGAGTAATCTCAACGAGAGCGTGTTTTACTGTTAACACTGTATCTTTGTGCCTAAACTCAATAAAATTGGGTAAGACTTAACCTAGTCTTCATATAACAAACATCAGTATTTTCGAACATCCGGCTGACTTACTCCATATGATTGGTGACGGTATGTGAGGTGCCATAATGAAACATTGGGAACATTTAAGGGGTTTTCAAAGTGGTCGTGAGGACATAATTGACGATCAACATGTGGGCCAATCAAAATCCATGATCACCAGAAATTCCATCGCAACTGTGCGTGAATTCATCAAAAATCAGCCGAAATCATCATTGAAATTCATGGAAATGGAATTGAACATCTCCAAATCATCGATTTATCGCATTTGACCGAACATTTGGACTTCCGCAAAAATTGACTGACGACCAAAAATTGCTCAGAATCCAACATTCGAAGGATATCATTGTGACCGATTATTTGACCAAAAATCACATTTTAACCATTAACCACTTCCCGTATTCACCTGATATGACACCGTGCGACTTCTTCCTTTTCGGAAAAATGCATTTGCCCATGAAAGGAAAGCGTTATGCAGACGAAGAGGCCATTCATAAGCATTGCACCGGCCTACTGGCGGCCATACCGGCCAACGAGCTAAAACACTCGTTCGACATGCTTTTGGACCGTGCAAAAAGCTGTATTAAAGCAGAAGGAGACTATTTTGAATAAGATAAATTGATTTTGCCGAAAAAACCATTTGTTCCATTTTTTTAAAGTCCTGTTTACTTTCGAACGAACCTTGTATAACATATAATTGCATATATATTTTACTTTCAGTTTATTCATTTTATTTCAAATTCCTTACCAACTTTGCAACATAAAATATTTGTTTATAATTTTCTTTTTGGTAACAATTCCGGTAAATCCACAAGGCTTTGAACGCTGATATGACAAAATATCGAACAACAAAAACCTTATTAAGAAACACATACATAAATGCAATCTAATTCGCTCACATTTTACTTAAACCCCCAATAGCTTCTTATTTGTTTTTCTATTGCCTGATTTCGATGACAGAGACGATAAAACTACGAACCTGAAATAGCAGCGGCACCTGCAGTCAAAAGTGAAACACGCCCACATACATAAATATATATCATACAAATATATATGTATTTGTTTTAGCCTATATAAATGTTTATTGATTGCTTACTTATCTACTTATATAAGTATTAATGCCTACAGGGAAAAAGGGTCACATGTATTTTATACGCTTTAAGCTCCGTTTTTATGGCTAAATTGGATTAAGCAGGCTCGATGACCAGACAAATTGGGTTATAAATCGTGTTGGCTGCCTAAGGGTTGTATGGGCTCACTTCGATAAGGGTTACGTATATGCCATGCGACAGGTTTTTGATGGCACATATATATATTAGTCACTTTGATTATATGATGCACATTTTATGACATTGATTGCTTGTGTTCTTGTGTATTTTTGCTTATTAGTAATTTGCAAGAGGGTTTCTTGGTAAAGCATTTGTATTTAATGCTAGATGTGTACAAAAGTATTTGTTTTGCATTAAACTTGTGTAATTAATGTTTTCAATAGAAAATAGCTTCTAAACTGAATATTTAATGAAATGGAATTAGGCGCACGTGGCTTATGAGTAACGTATTTTTGATCACAGCTGGAGTCATGGCGTATGAGTGACATTTTTTGGTATGAAGATATTCGTTCAAAGTCAAGATGGAGTTTGATTGAGGTAAGGCTTGTCAAATGCGATATCAGAAAATTTAATTAATTTCAAGCCTAGTTGCATTCGATCAATAAAGATGGAGTCAAAATATTATTGATAATCTCTCTTCGCCTTCAAAAATGGAAGTAATTCTAGAAAAAATTTTTTAAATTTTTAACTAAATATTTGCACATTGTACAACAAAAGTAAAAAAAAACGTTTTCTCCTTAATGTAAACAACCTCTGACACAAGAAACAGATTTTTAAACAAAAAATATACCTTGAATTATAGAAGAGCTTGGCTATCAGGTGTATCCCAAGGGACCTCTTACAGTATTTTCTCCTAAAAATTGTGCACAATAGCCTAAAGAATGGCTAAATTGTTTTTATAATGTTTTTTCAACCCCATTAATTCTTAGTTAAAAGTATAGAAAATACTTACTTCTTGTCTCTTATGCTCTTTTGTCAAGAGATGATAATATTACAGCTCACGGAGATCAGAAGTGCAATTTTTTAATTTCAAAAATCATATAAATTTTCTAAATATTCGAGCAGCGTAGCTGAAATATTGAAATTCGTTTCCTCCCCTCTGGAGTTCGAATTAAAACCGTTCGATTTGATAGCTAGAACTACCCAAACAGTGCATCAAGGCTTCAAAGCTGTGATTTTCTAAATTAAAGCGAATGTAGAAGACACGTTAGAAGGCAGTTCAAATCTTTAATCAGCTGTGAGTTATTTTCATCCCTCACTTCGCTCTATTTTCATACTAAAACTTTCGACCAAATTTTGCTCTCAACTTCAACGCGTGTCGCTTAACGTTTGCATTTACCGGCATCCTTTCTATAATCTTGATGTTGTCAAACTCAAGAAGATAGACACTTTAGCTTGTCAACAGGAAGCACACATCCGTTTTGATAACGCGCTTTATAACGCTAACGTATCTATTCATTGCTGAAACCAAGAAGCACTCGAAGTGAAGTACAACAAGGCAGCCACGCCAGGCAAGCACAAAAACAAAAGCAAATCAAAAGGAAAATGCTCGAAAGGAAGTTGTGGTGACTCTTCAATTATACTCCTATGCATTTAGCGCACTCTTACGCTGAGAGAATAGTCATCATCAGCCAGAGAAGCGAGTTGCGTCGGAATGAAATGCACATCTTTATGTGGTGAGGCAGTTAAGTCACTGGGATTTCCACGTAATACCGTATTTTAAATGCTTCCGTTTCCTGTCGTTTTATGGCGCTTTTCACCAGCACTGTCAACGCTTTAAGCTGCTGTTAATCCATTTTATTACGTTTGTGGATCGTAAATTACGGCAGCTGCTGGTTGTATATGCTTGTTGCGGAAGTCAGTCGCAGCGAAATTTTGGAATAATGAAGAAGAAAAGTAATGTGAAATGAAATAATCAAATTAAGGATGAGTTCACATTTGATATTCGACTGCACATGAAAGCATAAGTATGATTGTGACTTCATTAACGTTGACATCAATTTATAAGCGAGTATGTTGTTGGTTTACAAGTGGAAAAAAGCTGGTGGATTTCATTAAAATTTATTTAAAATAAAAAAAAAAATTACCTAAAACTTACTGCTTACTGTCTAAATATGTGGTGTCTATTTACCTATGGATTTTCAAAAATTCATTAAAAAAAAGCATCTTGCGTGAAAATTTATAGGTTGGGAAATGCGTTAGAAGATTGAAAGGTCAATAAATACTTAGGCAAGATATCTAGAATTGCTGACTGTATTTTTTATATATCTCAGCTCATCATCTCATGAAGCTGAAGTAAATTGGTTGCGGGTTTTACTGAACCCAATAATTGGCTTGCAAGCAGTTTTTTTTTCACTTTCCTACAAGAAAATGAAGCTAAAGTCACCTACTGTGAACCTTAAATTTTTTAGGTCCCAAATAGAATTTCAGCTGGGATAGTATTTTTTCGAGCTGGCGGCAAAAAAGTTCTAGTATTTTGAAGAGAAGTGGCCATATAAACAACTTGAATATTTTTGTTAGCCATAAAATTCTAAAAGTGCAACGCCTGATCCCCCTAGATTGACTAAACGCTTCGAGCTTACTGAAAAATTTATTAAGGCGCTTAATATCAATCGCAGCAACTTCGCTAGGTTTGCCAATGTGTGGCTACCGAGATATTTCAATCAATAGATTACAAGATGATACCACCTCGCCTTCTTTCAAACTCCATTGACAAAAGACGTTCCACAAAATATATAGTGGGTGGTTAATGGTGATGAAAAGTGGGTCACTGACGACGTAAATATCTACTATGAGTTGCACCCTTACGACTCAACTTTTAATTCGGACCTGTATACTTGTAGTCAACTAATGAACTGTTTGAAGGATGTAATCACCAAGAAGTGGGCAGCTTTTCAATAAGAGAGGATTTATGTTCCTGCAGCACAACGCCAGGTCAAACACTTCTAAATTGACAATCCATAAGCTCCGGGAGCTTGGCTAGAAAGTTAAAATGCATACACCTTATAGTCCGAACCAGGCACCAAGAGATTACTAGCTGTTGCTATCTACGCTGAATACTTTTGTTAGGAAAAATTCAGCTTAAGAGAAGCTTATGAAAATTCACTCTCCCAAATTTTCTTATTAGAAACGAGGGTTTCCATTGTTGATGTTGTAACGGCTACCTAATCCCCGTTAGGATGGAAGGGATTAGATAAGTTGTCATCGGCGTCATCCAACTGTAGGCCAAACGTGCTGTTTCGATGGGGTCGGACCATAGGGAGAAGGGTGTCGGATGTGTAAGGTTAGTAGGGCATACAAAGAGGTGGCTAGTGTCATGCGGGGACTCTATGCACGCTGGACATATATATATTTGATAAGTCAGGGTCTATTCCTGATAAGAGGAAGTTTAAGCTACTAGAGTATATAGAACGAAGCTGCGCAAGAGCCACTCTCGATGCTCGCGACAACTTGAGCTCTTCATCAGCAATGGATGGTGGTTTGACTTCAAGTGCGCCATTCACTGAAAGGAAGTCGATGAAGGTGTTAATGGCTCCACTGTGAATGGCGGTCAGTGAATGCCTGAAGTTTTTTGCGTCTGAAGTCTGGTTGGCGTATTGTTTTATGTCGTCGACGTAGTTGAGGAAGGACCTCTTAATACTCCTAGGAGGCGGCTACGCTCTAAGTAGATGATTAGAGGGATGATTTCTGCGGAAGCATTCAGTTCATTATGTTCTTTAACTGGGGGCATACGGGACTCACTGTGCAGGTGTTTGATGAGAGACATCAAGAGACATCCTGTCGTAGTCCGAAGTGCAGTATTCTGACAGGTTTGTGGCTTTGTAATCAGCTTTTGACTATATGCAGGCGAATATATTAGTGCGGTTAGTTACCGGCCGGCCGGCCTTGTCTTTTCAACGTGCTGCCAACAACGTTTCGACTTGTTTTGTTACCTCTGTACTGGCAATAATCGCAGTCGGGTTAGGCGGAAAACAGGCTGTCGAAAGTTGTCGATTCCATTGCTCTACGTCATTATCGTGCAATCAACAGCGTACGACGTGATAGAAATTCCCTCCGTTAATTGCGGGAGTTTCCAGATATAGAAGTTAAACAGCAACGGGAAGGGGACACCAGACCGCGGAATCCCCTGTTTAATTATTCTCAGTTTGGAGTATTTTTCTCGAAATAGTATGGATGATTGACGACTCAGGTAGTACGTATTCCACCTCTTGAGTCCTGAAGGGAACGCTACGAGGGTCTTCCGCTTGCAGGGCGGTTTTTAGTTGAGGCCATGAACTATGTATCTGGGCGCTTATGATGCTGAGTGTTGTGGTGGTGATGTATTTTTTCGAATTATGCTGGCGGTTACCTAGTTCAAGTAGTGCATGAAGGTCAGGGAGTAGCAAATCCCTCAAGGCTTTATCTGAAAGTGGGCTTATGAATCAAGTTCAAATTGCCAATAAATGTTCGCATAAAATGGTGCATATGTGACCTTTTTTCTATAATACTACTATTTAATGCAAAATGATGGTTTTTCTTTTACTACACTATACATACTATATATATCTATAATCTATCTCCTATTTACCCCACTAACATTTTTCTTTTTTCTTATTTTTACTACTATGATCACCCGACTGCTTGAGCATCCCTTCAAATTTTACGTTACACAAGCATCCACTCATATTAATTGCATAATTTAGTTCAATGCAAGGCATTTAGCCGCTGTTCTCTTTACAATACACGCTTCTAATCTTATCATCCTGGCGCTCGGTGCTTGTTGACTTCCATCTCTTCATACTTTTATCAGGCCCATTAATCGCTAAAAGATACAAAGCCGCGTAAGTGTCTTTATGCTTTTGTTGCAACTTTAGTGAAGAGCCGCTTCTTTATGTGCCATTTATTGGACAAAAGTCGATTATGAAAGGTGCATAGAATACTAAACAAAGCAATGAGAAAACAGTTCTTGTAGTTCATTATTTGATGCTTTAGTTCTTTGTGGTTCTTACTTTATTATTGGGATAATGAAAGGAATTTCTATCAGTAAGTATTTTAGAGTTTGTGGATGAATACCTTTTTTTGTATCTCGCAAAACTGATTATGTTGTATAAGCTCAGCGGGAAGCCTGGACTCGCTGCTATCATTACAGGCCAATAGAAAAGTCCCCGGGCTAGCATAGTAAACCACGGTTTGAAACGTTTTTTTTATTAAACATAGTCATTTTCAAGGGTGATTCACTTAGCCACTATAGTCTGTCTGTCACCTTCAAGAAGCTCCAATTTTTCGATACCGATTTTTGTAGTACCATACAAACTGATTTTTCATTTGCTTCAAAAACGATCTTCACCAAGTTTGGAAATGCCTTAGATATATTTTTGACAATGTATCTTCACCAAGAATAGATTATTTTTAAAGGCAACAATGTAATCACCGAAATTTGCGATCACCATTCATTTGACGAAAATTTCTTCCAGCGAGCAATCTTTTGAGATTTTAAAACAGAAAATAGTCAGCTATAGCGACCCTCCAAATTTTTTATACCGTTTTTGTAGTACGGTTTTTCATTTCCTTAAAAAGAGGCTTAATTTTCAGCGATCACCATTTCATTTGACGAAAATTTCTTCTCAGCGAGCAATTTTTTGAGATCTGAAAACAAAAAATAAACGCTGGGGGCTAGATCTGAAGATTACGCTTAATGCGGAAGCAATTCCAAGCCCAATTGATGGTCCTTCAACCGGCGAATAACTCTATATAATTGTCTCAGTTGATGGTCATTCCTTTTTCAAGGTAGTCAATAAAAACTAGTCGATTCGAATTCCAGAATACGGACGGGGAATTTTCAGTTGACTTTTCTTTAACCCAGCCTGCCTACGCCTATTGCTTCTTTACCTCATTTCATTCCAAAAATAAATATATCCTCACAGTTGTCTGTAAATGAGCGAGATAAATTAAATTCAATTATGTTCGGAACTTTTACTTTAGTCCCATCATCTAGTTTATGTATTGTATGATCAGATTTTTCCTTCGTATTCAATCAGTTCGGCATATCCAACGGCTTTTGTTGCACCTTACAGCTATTAAAAAATACCTAGCAGTTGGGAAGATTATTATTCTCTCACTTGTGTTGTTGTTGAAGCGGTATAAAACAATCCTGAAGTATTTTCAAGGAATGGGTCTGAGTTGACAGTCCTTGGCCGGATAACAATCCGTTTCCGTTCCGGTTACTTAAATCTAGACTGTCGCGGAAACGGATTTTTTATTATATTTTATATTTTATTCTTTGGAATCCTTTTCGCTTTCAGGGGAAACTCCCTCCTTTAGTTATTTTCTTGAGACCAAATATACTCTTATATTTACTAACAAACGGCGTTTTTCCAATCTCTTTTGTGCGTCCATCGCCTCCGGTGTTTATTTCAAAACGTCTAAATGTAGCATACCAATCCTTAACATGGACAAAGAAGGTAGCTTTGGCCTAATGGTCGGAAAATTCAGCCTCCATGAGGAAACATCCCCAAATGGGTTGAGGCTGGTCGACATATGGTTATGTGTGGTACTAGATTGCAGCATTGAAAAGTTCACCAAGCTACGGATCGAAAAGCCAAAAAGCAGATCGATCATTTTGTGATAGCCAGAAAACACGTCACCAGTGGTTTAAATGAGCGTTCGTTCAGGCCCTAATATCGACTCGGACCACTATCTTGTTGCAGCCAAGATATACACCCGCCTCTGTGCCGCAAAAAACGTACGTCAATAAACACAAGGAAGATTCAACATTGAGAATCTGCAATCAGAACAGACCGCCGAACGACTTTTTTGCTCGTTTTTGCACTACTGCTCTCTGAAATCACTCATCAGCCGCAAACAAAACCATTGGTTTTCGGGAACAGAGGTTCTGGAAACTATTTAATTGCTATAAAACGACTTTACTACTTATTTTCAAAGAAGAAATAATATCTTTTTTTTAGATATATTTACATAAACTTTCCCATAAACTTCGAAAGCTTCGGCATTTTCATAAATCAATAAATTTGGTCAGCAACTGGTGAACTATTATATATTTTAGGTCATTTAATATTTTTCAAGTGATCTCTTAACAATGAAACTAATCATAATCACTGTCAATGAAAACTTTTAATATAGTAAGCGCTTTCACACTAAAAGTTCTTAAAAGCTTGCAATTATCTGCCTTTATTTTATAGGTATTATGGCTATCCTGACTTTCACTTTGCGTAATTAAGAGCAAAAGCCAAAGTGTTGAGTTAAAGTGGCTTAGAGCTAAATGCCGTTGAATATTTAATGGCGCATCAAACAGCCACAGGAATTTAAAATTCGCGTTGAAAGCTTTTCAAAATTTTATTGAAAAAAATAAGTGCAGAAAAAAGTAAGATGAAAAAAGTGAAAAGCAAATAAATAACCAACAATTTTTCTACTAATTGAATTTTATTATCTTCTCTCACACCTCTTAACTTTCTCAAAGCTCATCAGCAGGTAATGGAATTAAAAATACTGACTTTTTTCTTCGTTGCACTAAAGTAGTGGCGTCTAAAAGAAGGAGCGAAAGCAAAGTAGGAAAAACGAGTACAGCAAAGACTGACTAATTGAACGGCTAACTAAATATAATACAATAATTATTGTCACGTGATGCAATTAACCTAAATTTGTAGCGACAGCTACAACAAAATTACCTTCAGTAATTCATTTTCCCACTTCGCTGTTGAGCATTTAAGTAAAGTATTAGTACTTAGCTGACGAAAATTCGGTTATACTAAGGTGAGAAGAAGAGCAGGGAAAAAGCAAAACAGCACTGAGAGTGCATTCAATAACGCAGTGAGGAAGGACCACAAATCTGTTATATATATACATATATATTAAGTATATATTTACACATTTGTATTGTTCATGTCGCAGTCATTACCGAAAGTCTTGAAAGTATTTTAAGTACACAAATACAAATGATTACGAAAGCATAGCATAATGTTCGCTTGCGACGAATAAAGCATGATAAACAGCGTTGCACATAAATATATGAAGAAGTAGAAAGAAAGAGAAACAAAGTGAGGTAAAATTGAAGGGCTGCATATCTTTGGAAATTAAAGTGACATGAAAAATTACAAAGCGTAATTAAAGAGGATGACTTAAACATGAGAAGAAAAATGCATAATTCGAAGAAATGAAGGGATAACGAATATACATATATGTATTTAGCTAAGGCGGTATGAAAAATATGGGTATACTATACTTCTGAGTTGTGATCGGATACGATGCTTCCTAAATATAAAAGTACTCCAACGAGATTTAAGGCGAGAAAAACTGAGACGATTTTTTTTCGGAAAATTTGAGAATACGAAATAGTTTTCCAGAATTTCTTTAAATATAATGAATAAAGACATTAACTCTATTTTTGTGAATGCAATCTCTTTCTGGACTTTAATGACAAAACAAATTATCACAAGTAAAATTTTAAGAAACCGAGCTTCAATTAATCAAAATGGCAATCACGTTCCTTGCATCGACTAAGAAGTCTCAAAGGCTCGTGTCAAAGTCAAACATGAAGATATTATATGACCACTTGTTGATAAAACCCTATTAACTAAGCATGAACATTTGTTTTTGTACCAACTTTGAAATTTTAAAGGGTGCAAATAAGGTTCCTTCGATTTTTAACTGGGAAAAAGAGAAATCTACTGCCCAAGTATTAAACCTTCATATTTTCAGTTTAACTTCTTCGTCTCCCTTGTCTCTTGAAAAATGTTAGGTATTTACTGGTACATCCTGGACAGGCTAAGTTAAGTTTGAAACAATGTACGACGAACCAATGAAATAAAGTGTTCGTATGGAAACCTTCTTCATTTGACGAGATATGTTCAAGAAATTTGGCGCGAGTTATTGCCTATGATACAATCGCTGAAGAAATTCCTTAGATCGGATCGCTATACCATTTAGCTATGATACGAACTTACCGATCAACGTTCTTGTAAGGGATCTTTTTTATTTGTAGAGAGTATTAAAAGGTGATCCATTTCGAGGTTCCATACAATTTGAAAGAAAAAACACAAAAATCATTCCAAAGAATATTCCTTCGCTTTTTTTTCGGGCGATTATCATTTTCAAATGTAGGCCGCGGCTATGTCTCAATGCTCTATTCGTTGAGTCCAATTTCCAATGACTCGTTCGAGAAGTTCGGCTGGTAACTAGCGAATGACATACATGATGTTTTGCTCCAAGGCCTGAATCGAAGCAGGATTGCCCGCATAGACTTTAATCTTTACATATCCGCACAGAAAAAAGTCCAACGGTGTGAAATCATACGATCTTGGTGGATAAATAGACGGACCCACGTCAAATTATCTGCTCATCGAAGAGTTCTCTCAATAAATCCATTTATTGACGCCATGTGTTGGAAGTGGCACCTTTTTGCAGAAACCAAATGTCGACGATATAACGAGCTTCAATTTCAATCATCTAATAGTCGATTATCATGGCGCGATAGCGGTCGTCATTGACGGTTACGTTCTCACCGGCATCATTTTTGAAGAAACATGCACCGATTATTCCATCAAAAAACCACACCAAACCGTTATTGCTTCTGCATGAAATGACAGCTCTTGAATCTTTTCAGGCTGCTCTTTGTCCTAAATGCGGCAATTTTACTTCTTTATAAACTCATTGGCCCAGAAATGGACCTGATTGCAATGAAAAAAAATTTGGCTCGAAAACGTCGGATCTTCTTGGAACTTTTCAAGAGCCCTTAGAGCGAAGAAATTTCGTTTGTGAAGGTTGAGCGGATTCAGTTCCTGCACAAGCTGTATTTTATACGCTTTCAATTTAACATCTCGATGTAAAATACGCCGAGTCGTTCCATACGTCAGCTCGAGTTGCTACGAACGGCACTGAATCGACTCTCCACAGTCTTTATGGATCAATAGAGTATCCTTAGAGTATCCTTCCTCTGCATTGATGCTCTGGTTGAACTGGTTGAATCGACTGCGCTTATTAACTTCACTGAGCTGACTGATGGACCGAGACTTCAATTGATTGACTATGTTGAACTGAACTGCACCGAACTGCTATTGTGGCGAGGTTGATCCTTTTATACTGCTTGTGTGATCTTTTTAGCAAAAAGTAAAGATCCTAAAGATTTTTTTATTGGAAGCGCCTTATTTCTTCATTGTATATCATGGGCTTCTAAAACCTGGCGAGACGTTTAATACTAATCGCTACAGACAACATATGATCAATTCGAGCCATGCATTGATCGAAAAATGACCAGAATGGGTCAGAAAACACGACAAAGTTATTTTTTTAGACGACAATGCACACAAAACAAAATCGGTTCAAGATACAATCAAAGTACTTGGCTGAGAGCTGCAACCCCACCCGCCGTATTCACCTCAATGAATACATTTTTTTTTTACTTTTCCGTTCAAAATTTGAATTTCAATTTCACAAAAAAAGTCAATATCAGTGTCAGTTATCAGTATGTTAAGCAGTTAAAGTGTTCTTCTATATTAAACGTCATGCCCAGTCAGCAACTAATCCTAAATGTAGGCAACATATTAAAGTGCGTTTTAGCGAAGTTGCAAACCGACGAGTAAAACGTTGAACTTATGAAATATAAGTAATCCTCTGGAATTTCGTCTATTCAATTAAGAAATTTCATCATCCCAAATATAACTAGTCTAATTTAAGAATTATAAATCGCGTGGAAAAGATATTTGAAAAAAATAGAAAAAACTAAACCATATTATTTTCCACCTGATCAGAGACATTTTTCTTCCACTAGCTGTCTTTATACTTGTTGCAACTCATTTTGAAAAGCCATCTTAATTTGTGAAAATTAGAAATAAGCCATCAGTAAAAAGCAATATTGTCACAAGACTTAGGCAGTAGGCACATATGTATTTACATATGGATCCTATTAGTGCAGACACAGTAAGCAGCGCCATTTTACTCGCATATCATTCCAATTACTTTTGAGCGCTTATTTCCAATTTTATTACGAACGTGGCAAAGATATACCAAACGACAGTAAAGCCATTTCAGCTCAGCATCCTTGCGTCGTATCTTTGTCTCCTTTAATGGCGGCAGTTCAAATGCTGTGTTTGGACTGATGGCGTAGTCGCAGATGAAGCGGAAGTGTATGGTTTAAGGCGGTAGCTATTGGTGTTAGTAATTCCGTTGCTTAAATGTTTCCGTTTCCGGCGGAGATTCAGCTTTCGCTGGCGTTGTTGCTGCCTCTGCAGTTGTTAGTGTTTATACTTAAAGCCGTCGTAAGACAATTTTATGACAGTTTAACGATATTTGCTATCAGTCACTAACTAAATATATGTACATTTGGGTAATAAATTTTCTTGGGCTACTTTATTGAGCTCTTTGGAATTTAAATTTTAAGCTTTTACGAATAAGGAACACACGAGAATGTTTTATTTATGCCGAAGTGGCTACCGTGTTTCGCAAGATCTATGCAAGGTTAGGTGGTCAAGTAGTTTGACCTTGTTGAACTATCAGCTAGCTTGGAGTTGTAGTATTCAGCTCAAGAGTTTGTATCAAGCTTTTCGACATCTATTTAACTAATTGCATCATGGCGACGATAAGTCATATCTCTTCTTTTATCATCATTCTCTAAGAAACTTGTAATAATAAGAAGTGATTACAATGGTTTGACAAGGCTTCTTAATAATGTGGTTAATGAATATGGAAATTATTTTCTCAAGAAATCCTTCTAAAATGTTTCACTTTCCGTCTGATTCGCATCGTAGACAATATAAGACCACGGCCGTCTTAAAAGAGATATTGTTTACAAAAATTTTACAAAAATTGTTCAACGACATTTTCGGAAAACGGAATTTCTTTCCAAAGGTTCTAAATGTTTTGGCTGAATAAAATTTGGTCATCACCATAATTCTTAGTCATACACGAAATCCTTCGTATTTGGAAACGTTTGCTTTGTTGGAATTTTACAAAAATAGCTCAACGACGAACATTTCTGGAAACCGTAATATTGAATTTATTCTTTATTTATTCTTACTGGCTGAATCAGATTTGGTCATCACCATAAATCTTAGATAACTCTGTATTGTAAAAAGTAATCCTTGGGGTGATAATGTGATAGTGTTTAACGTGGGATCCTACTGGCGACAGCTTAACTCCACGGTGCTCAAAAGTACAACGGATCAATACAATGCGTCGATCAGCGCCCTGAAAATTGGGTAACATTTTCAGTACCGATCGGCAGTGTAGCATGGACAACTAACCACCTTGGTAAGGCTCGAGGCCCATCTAAAACCTCTGCCGTACTTTGAGTCCGGCACCTGGTTGCAATGCAACTCCACATTCGACTGACAAAGTCAGTTCTTCCCGCGATTTGGGTTTTAACCACAGCCACCACGAATCTCCACAAAGGGCCAAACCCAATGAGCAGACTGGAGCGAACTCCAGGGGCTACTGCTCCCCGTGGTACCAGGTTAATGGTATTGACTTTGTAGCCGAAGCTACGACCAGTTGAGCTTCCATACAGCCCTGGACTGGTGGCCAGGATCTTAGTCGCCTCTTATGACAGGCATGCCTTACCGCGGGTATATTCGGTTTCCCTTGACTTCAGCGACTTTGTACAGAAGTGATCATCATATGACTCAGTACAATAAGATCTGTTAGCAAGAGCCAAACAGAGCAGTCATACGAAAATTACATCGAAGGGGGGCAGCACGAATTACTCTTCGACAAGATGGTGAAGGGATTATAGAAATAAAATTTTTACCAGTTTATCTCATAGGAAAAATTTTATTGTACAATAAAATTATTTTATTATTTATTTATAACTCAATGATAAGAAAAACAGCCGACCAAACATTGGAAACAAACTTTCATCAGGATCAAAAAAACCATTTGACTCCAATTATTACAATATCAGTGGTTCCAACAGACTGGCATTTTCATCGTTATGGGAAGAAATATGAAGAAAATTCGATGAGGTATGAGATAAAATAGCCCATCAAATAATATTAGTCCTTCACTGATCTTCTGAGCATTCATATGGTGGATCAGAACATCCAAAGACGAAAAAAGGCAAATAAGAGTAAGATAGGAAGTCACTGAAGCCAAAAGACTTTAAAAAGCCTTCTCCTATGAACTTCGAAGACAGCAACTGCAAAGGTAATCAGGGAACACAATAAGATTTATGGGAACAGAAAAAATTGCTTAAGGGGTTACATGGGTTCCCATGAATAAAAAACAGCAATGAAATATTTTATTAGAAATTTGTTTTTACAAACATACACTACTATTAACAAAGAAATTCTGAAAATTTTGGAAAAAAATATTTTAAACTCGACCATTGCGATGCCATTTCGGGTGACCCCTCCGAAAAAATATGCGCCCACATTAGCAAGATAACTCCTTAGAGGATCATCTAAAATGAAAAAAATGCTTAACTTAACTTAGAACTTGGACGAAGGAAAAAACTGAAAATTGGAGTTTTGGCACACATTTTTACAAAAGAATAAACATTTTAGTGAAAATTTCCCGACATTTTTTCTTCAAACAGCTCAAATCGAAAAAAATCCTTTGGCAAAGGCTTTAAGAATTGTTTCTCAAAGACCTGTGTAAAATTTCATGAAGATCGGTTGAGTAGTTTTCGAGAAATCTTGCCAACCGACTTCAAAAACACAGTTTCGAGAAAAACGCATTTAAAGACGGCGCACTTAGCTTAGCTAGCCTCGAGCGCACAAGTTCTCAAGGCTGTATCTCCGAAACTATTACTCGGATGAATTTGAAAATAAAGGACAATATTCTATACACTACAAGTGTTGCACAAGACAGTAAAAAATCGATTTTTTGAAACCCGTAATCCCATGTAAAGCCTTAAGATTATATTTTATTAGCTAAGGGACTCATTCGAAAGCAGTGTTGTTTCAAACATAGATTCTTGATATACTTGTAGACCTGTGTATTTTGGGATTTGGCAGATACGCAGAACGTTTTGACAAACGAATTTTCTACAGTAACTTAAAATACTTATCTCGTTCAAAAATTAGAGTTAAACACGAAAGTTTGCGTGTGACTATTTTCTACAACTTTCGAGGTGGGTTAACACAGCAACAAAGCATCGATGAATTTAATTCAATTTTTGGCGATGAAGCTCCATCACGGACTAATGTTATTAGATGGTATGTTGAATTCAATCGATGTCATATATCACTGCCAGAAGAGTTTCGTGAAGGTTGTTCAAAATCAGTTGCTGTTCCGGAAATTATTGATGGTCAGATTGAGACAACTTAGCATTAATGGGAAAGCACACCATTTTTTACATTCACTTTTGACATAAAAATTATGATAGGTTCAGTTTGTTATCAGTTTTTTTGCCGTCTAGAGTAAGAGTCGAGGTTAAGAAAATTGCGAGAGCTTTTCGCATACACGTTGATCGTACTTTCTGGAGACCCTCAATGAAAGTGGCAGAAGTGCTTCAACAATTGGTTTAAACGCAAGAAAAAATGTATAGGTCTTAAGAAAGAATATTTTGAAAGACAACAAAGCGATTTTTGATCGTTTAGTATTTGTTGATTTTTGACGTTGTCAAGTAGAGGCATTTATTAGATATATCTGTTTCATCTGAGAAAATAGCATAAATTTGTCTTCATGGCCGGTAGTAGAGAAGCATAGAACCTAATTCAATACAAAAACTGAATGTAATAAAACTTGCGAACCAATATAGCCAAAATTTTGATAATTTCATTAACTTTTCTGTGAACATAATGGGAATACTCACTGGTCACTTTCTGGTGGGTGGGACTGACAGATCGAGCAGACTGCGGGAAATGTCTAGAGCAGGGCACCAGGGAAATAATGGAGCATCTCTTGGGCACTATTGGCAAGACTACGCTGTAAGCATCTGGGGTCCCCACGGTATGATACACTGGAGGAGGTATCGATAGTGAGGCCGCAGAGTCTGTTAAAATTCGCGTCAAGCGCAGGCATAATAAAGCATGACTACTCCTCATGGACCCAGCAACTGAACTCCATCTGGTACCGCAAAGGGTCAAACTGATCTATGCGTGGCTTACTGGCGTACCAGGTTAGCCTAACCTAAGCTTTTCTGTAACTTATTTGAAACAAAATGTCAATATGTGTATAAAACACTCTATATCAATACTCAGGCCTAAGCATTAATTTTTCATGAAAATTCTCGCAACTCTATCCACTAACTTTCAAAAAAACTTTATTTCCATAGTTGCCAACACACACATTCAACTTATATATATGTGTATTTTATATGCTAATTTCTCGTTTATTTACTTCAACGCGCAATTAACTTTGTTGCGGTTGATGTCTGTGGTCTTCTGAGGTTTGAGATCCTGGTCAACATATAATGCCACTATTTTTTAGCCATTACCTTTGTTCCTCAAGTAACTTTCAGCATGTGTGTCAATATTTGTATGAGCACAATGTATGTACATATATAAAAAATCTCCACTACATGAATATACTTTTTAATATGCCATGTTGTTATTGTCATCTCGGCAACGAGGTCAATCTGCAAAGTTTTCTCACAAAGGGAATAAATGTTGAACTTTACTATTGTTTGCACAAGTCCATGTGACCCCTATATCATATCACTCAGTTTGTATTGCATTTGCACAAACACACAAATGCTATCACACATTTTTGTATACAGAGACATGCATTGATGTGTGTTGACATTTTTCTGCTCCTTGCCTTTGCGGCTAACTGTGGCGTTTAAAGCTTGATAAACCAACTCTGCGCTTCCATACGGAAGAGGGTTTGTTTGTTGCTGTTTTTCATGAAATGGGTTGTGATGTCAAATAAAAAAAAACGAGTTTTGCTGAAATAAAGCGTGCGTCCAAATACTGTGAGTAAAGGAAGCCTTTGTGTCTTGACCTTCGGCTAACATGAATTGCCTTGTGTTTAAATGAAAATGTTAAGCGACTCGTTTAGACAATTTGCGGTTGGTGAACTTTGTTGTTATTCGCTTTTTTTTTAACAATTTGTTTATTTTGTTTTGTTTAGTGTTTGTTGTTCCCAAACTTCCATTTTTTCTCAGAGTGCTTTAAAAGTACTATAAAGTCGTATAGAGTGAGGCTGATTGTGATTGCTTTTCACAAATTCAAAATATATTAACAGAATATATTTTCTTCTAAATACATAAATTCATGCTTTTAACTCTTACTGAATATCTCGAGCACTATACCAAACACAATAGAGGGCATAATAGATCTAAGGTCGCAGTGCAATCCTCATCTGTTTATCTTATACCAAACATAACTTTCTCTGTTGTCAATTTAAAATCCTCACTGGGAACCCTGTTAAACATCTAACATTCCAACAACATTAATTAAAATATATTTACTCATTACTCTATTGCTTCCTCTGAAACATGTGTGTAGTTTTTGAACTATTTGGACTTCAATTTATCGCCTTCTGCAAGTACCTAAAAGCATTCATCAATGGAAATTTCTCACACGATATAAAAGAATCTTTAGTCCCAATTCACAAAAGAAAACTGAATATTTCTTTCAGTCCACCTTACTGAGACTTGTTAGCGTAGATTCCCAAGCACACGAACTTCCAAGAAAATCACATCAAATAGCAAGACGTCGCTATTTTTATAGCCAATTAAATATGTCCTCTATGGTTTCAAAACTCTAGGCATATAGAATCCGTTGAGTTGATGTCCTTTCTAAAACTATAGGGAGTCCCTAATAAATAGGTTAAGTTAGTTTAGGTTATAGCATTGACAGACGGCAGCGTTAAACCAGATTAATTGCATTTTTCGGGGATTAATTCAGGAATTACTGATCTAAAACGTTGCTGAATCCAAAAATAACTCTCAAAATTTTAGGGAGTTTGTGAGATTTTCGTTGGCAACATTGTTAAAAATGGCCAATTTTCATCTATTGTGAATGAAATACAAGCAACCCTGACAGTTGTTTATCAAATTCTCAATATAATATCAATAAAACTTCTATGTTATGATGTAGTTTTAAAAATAATGTGTTGATATGCTTTTGTAATAAAAAATGGTTTGGTAAAAATTGGTCGGCTAACAACCGTGATGTTTATCTTCTATCAATTTTCATTGAAAATATTATAAAAAGGACAATGAGCTGTTTATGAGAGTTTCAAACTCGCATAGCTGCCGTCTGTCACCTACAAATTTGGATCTGATTAAGTGCGCAGTTAATCCAGATTAACGCTGCCGTCTGTCAAGGCTATTAGGCTAGTCTGGTAGGCTAATGAACCATGCACAGATCAGTGTTGATCCTTGCGATACCAGAAGGAGTTTAG
The DNA here is from genome assembly GCF_024586455.1 of Bactrocera neohumeralis. Taxonomy (NCBI): domain Eukaryota; kingdom Metazoa; phylum Arthropoda; class Insecta; order Diptera; family Tephritidae; genus Bactrocera; species Bactrocera neohumeralis. Next base: position 19,943,044 of record NC_065919.1, read on the forward strand.
TTAGTAGCCCCATTAGGATGCCTGCGCTTGACGCAAATTTCTACAGACTCTGTGGCCTCATTATCGATATCTCTTCCAGTGTATCATACCGTGGTGACCAAAGATGCTTATAGCGTAGTCTTACCACTGCAAGTGCACAAGAGATGATCCATTTGTTTCCCTGACGCCCTGATCTAGACATTTCCTGCAGTCTTCCCGTTCTGTAAGCCCCATCCTGCGGGCGTGTGTCGCCACAGACAGCGACCAGTTAGTATTCCGATCATGTTTCTACAATCTCTTCTATCGAGTGCCAATAAGAATTTTGTGCTTCTTATATTTAATATAAAATATAATATTAAGCAAAGAAATGAGATTGCCCAGTTTTGGCAAAGACAAAAACAAAGAAGCTATAGCACTAGTCAAGAATGTAAATGGATGTGTTCAAACTACTTTTTTTTCAAAATTTACAATATTATCCGGTGATCTCAGTAGAGATACTTTTTTCAATACCCATTTTTTGACAGAAAACGCGTGAGTCATGTCATGTTATTTTTGTTCAGTATTGTTTGGCAATGTATTATGAAAAGACTCACGCCTAAACAACATTTACAAATCGTTCGACTTTAATACGATAATTCACGTTCTGTAAAGAATGTGTCTCGTGCATTTCGCTCAACGTATGGTCAACATAATCGGCCTAGTGAGCGTACCATTTGCAACACCATAACCCATCCTGAGGATCAGCATTCACTATTGGATAATATTCCACCGAATAAACTACGTCCAGCACGCAGTGAAGAAAATATAGAAACCGTAGCTGAGAGTGTGCACGAAGACCGTGGATAGTCGATTCGGCGCCGATCGCATCAACTCGGAATAACGTATGGAACGACTTGACGCATTTTATGTCGAGGTCTTAAATTGTGAGGATACAAAATACAGTTTGTTCAAGATCTGAAACCGCTTGACCTTCCCAAACGACATCGCTTTGCTCAATGGGCTCTTGAAAAGCTCAAGAAGATCCGACGTTTTGGAGCCAAATTTTGTTCCCGATGAGGCTCAATTTGGCTCAATAGGCATGTAAACAAGCAAAATTGACGCATTTGAGAGAAAGAGCACCCAGAAAAAACAACGGTTTCGTGTGGTTTGTGAACTGCAAATCATCGGCTCACATTTCTACAAAACTCATGCAGATCGTATCCGTCAGTGGCTACCCTTATTTCGCCATGATAATAGACTATTTGATAGAAGCTCGTGACATCGAGATTTGGTTTCAGCTAGAAGATTTATTGAGAGAAAACTTCGGTGAACAGATAATTTCACGTTTTAGGCCGATCGATTGTCCACCAAGATCGTGAGATATCATACCTTAGACTCTTTCCTGTGGGGATATGTAAAGTCTAAGGTCTATGCGGACAATCCAGTTTCGGTTCAGGCCTTAGAGCAAAACATCAAGCATGTCATTCGTAAGTTGCCAGTCGAAATTATTATAGCCTCGTGTTTTGTAGCAAATTCTAAGCGTTTTTTGGCAATCGCTGGATTTATTTCGATGAATTACTATCGGCAAGCAACAATTTTAGTTTTCTTCGATACCCATTAGGGAATATGAGGCTAATGAAGTATTTTTCATTATATTTACTCATAATATAAAATAGCTTCGGCACATAGTGAACGAAGTTCAGATTCTACACCGAGGAAGTGTAGAGGTTACCTCTTTTTTCTGTGCCGACTACAAACTGCGACAGGACGACCTTATTCAAATGCATTCCCGACACAATTCTTCCAAATTGAGATGCTTGAAGAAATAGGAAAATCTAATTGGGGAGATTGAGAAGATAAAAAGTAAAGAGAGATAATATAAAACCTGGATCAAGTAGTTCGAGCAGGTCTAGAGTAATTTCTTAGAAGTTTGAGGTTAAGTGAATTGAAGCTTGCACTAAGTGCACCGTATAAAGTGTAATATATAAGAGAGTAATAACAATTAGTTAACAGTCCACAACTAGTAATAAATGGAAGCAATTGAGAACTAACGACTTAAAAAAACATTGTAAGAACTCCACATTGGCTACTAGAAGTGAATCAGTTTCAAACCTCTACATTAACCTACAGTATTTACCGCACTGAATGCCGGACATTCCGCCCACATAACTACACACATTGTTGTTGTGAACAATGGACGTTTCGTTATTGTTTTGGAAATCAATAAAAGTCCAATATGGAGCACTCCTTGTAAGCGAAAACTTTGTCAATATCAACACGCAATCAAAACGTGCGCCAATGTTAGTGTGATAGAATGTCATTGTGTGGCTATATGTGTGTATGTATGTGACCAAAGTATGGCACTATTGTTTGACTTGCTGCTTTTGTGTTACATTTCGTAACTTTCGCCATTCGTTTTCACTTCTTTTTTGCTTTCACGTAATTTCCATAAGCCACATTGTTGTTATTCTATACTTCATGTTTCTTTGTTTTTTCTTCTCTCAAATCGTTGCCTTTGTTTAAGCGCTTGTTATTAGATCCCTTGTTATTGCCAAGTTTATCGTTATTGCTGCTCCATTCTCGCTGCTGCGCTTTGCGAAGTAATTTCGCTTTCTCTTTTGTTGTCCAGTTCGTTGTCCTGTTGAATCATTTAGCAACTTAAACCATTTGAATTGTAGGTCAATGTGAGTGAAATTAGCTTACTTAGCCATTTATTATTCTTTGTTGGCTTTAAAATTAATTTTGAAAGTCGGTAAATATAAAATAAATATTTTTGGTAAAGAAAAGCTAGTAACTTGGTAACTTTGCAAACAATTGACTTAACATTTAAGCTTTTTTATAAATTAAAATTAAATTTGTGTCTGAAATTGATTAGGTTAGGTTACACTGGCTAGCTTTACGTTATGCAAAGTCCAACATGTTCCTTGTAGTGCCAGATAGAGGTTTGTTATTAATACGAGCTGAAGTTTACGTCATGCAGGACATCAAAACTTTTTGCGAAGTTTAGTAGACACTTGACCTCTAATTCTGATACCTTATCCAGTCTCTTGAAACTCGAAGTTCTTAGATTTCTAAGCTGAGTTCTAGTTAAGCCCGGACATAATGAGAGGGGGTGTTTCCGCCTCTCTCTCATGCTTAATTCACTGCTTACTCATCAGCTATTTCTCCCAGTTTATATGCAGCCTCTTTCCGGCAGCAGCTACATTTACTGTTTAAAAGATTTATATAGTAGATGATTTGTCCGGAAGTAACAGCACTGAGTCGTTTAAAAAAAAATTATTGAACCAATCGTTACAATTCTTTAAAAACTCTCAAAATAGGCTCCTTCTGCGTCGATGCAGCGTTTCCTGCCATTTTAAAGGGATTTGGGAAGGGGATTCTCCGGAATAAACCGAGGTTCCCCCTTGGGGGTCCCCTTTTTCGGGGCCCCGGAAAAGGGAAAAAAAAAACAAGTCCGGGGGGCCATATTGGGAAAGTGTGGAAACCCAGGCGTTGTCGTGGTGAACCCTTTCCCAATTTAGCTGTGATTTCCCGTCGGGGGCCCATTGACCCTTCGTTTAGCCCTTGGACTTCCCCTAAAACTTGGCTTTCACGGTTTTGGGCCCCGAAAAAACAAATTCATGGTGGTCGATGCCTTTGATATCAAAAAAGACAATGAACATCGTTTTCACTTTGGATTTGCCCATTGATTAGCGACTGGTAAGAAGAGGCCTGATGACATCGAAACACACCACTTCTTGTTAAAGCAGCATCTGGGTAAGCCTGCTTCAAACGTCTCTTTTGCATATTTACTGAGTTTCACGCAAAATTTAATCGCGTACCGAATGTAGCCATCTAAACGTGAATAAAAGGCTTAGAGGGTTGGGACGACACTACCAGATCTTTACTAAATGTAGTGTGGGGAGGGGGCGGGGGTATACTGTTTGACATGTCGCTATCAAACCGTTCCACCAAAACCCACCCGTTTCTCCCATTGAAAATACCAGGTATAGAGAAAACCCCCAGTATTCTACTAAATAACTACGGGGGGATACAAAAAACTGCCAGATAGCCCCGGGGGTATTGCAGGCTTTATCGAAGCTAAAGATTAATTCCAGTGTAGACAATAAGTGCAGAAAGGCTTAAAGTTCATTGGCAGATTAACTCCATTTTACCATAATTTAGATTCCGGTCAAAAAGGCCAATCTGGGGGCCTCTTTTGAGGAATCCCGGGACGTATTTAATACC